>NC_080097.1:33162822-33378160 GCF_950005125.1 Chionomys nivalis | reverse complement strand
AGATGAGCTATTAGAATGACATTTCAAACATAGGCACCCAAGCACTTTGTCAGGGGCATCAAGTACACTTGAGCATCATCAGTCTTGAGGGGACAGCATCTCTGATTTCTAAGGCTGTTCACCACATCAAAATGGGCAAAGATTGCCCATGACTTGGCCCACAAAGATAAAGAAACACAAGACTTATGAAAAACTGTTTCGCAGTCACCAGCTAAGTCAACCCTTCATTTTTCTGTTTAGGAGATTGAGGCTTTATAAAGTTATGAGGCACTTTACAAAGACAAAATAAGGAAGACTTGGGACTGGATCTCAATGCTCAGATCTGAATAGCAAAATCCACTTTCTATGTAGCATTCTAAAAAATTATTTATTTGGGTTAATATTCTCTCTAGTTTTTCTCTCTGTCTTTCTCTGTATATGAATTTATATATATTACATTTTATACATGCATGCATACATATATAAGAGATATAAATAATTAATTTTCATCATTGTCCTTGCATTAAAATTGCTGTCATCAAGAACATTTTTTATTTTTTTGGTAAGTGTTCAGAGTAGATTACGTTCCCCCAACAGATACAGAGACATATGAACATTCCCTTGTGAAAATGCAGTTAATAATATAGAAATTGTCATTTGTGCAGTAATTTCAGGGACGTTTCTTGTGAGACGATATTACTCAGGAGGATACCTCAAAGGCAGAGTTCTGGACATCAGTGACAATGGAAAAGCACCTGACAGGTGTTAGAACTGATTCCTTGGGAGTCATACAAAGAATCTATTTGGGGGACGAATGTTCCAATGTCAATGATTTACTTGAAAAGGAAGATGCTTCCCAAAATATGCCAAAGTAAAAAATTAAATATAATAAATATGACAAAGAAGTGTTTACAAAAAATGCACCTGTGATTGCAATGTGCTAAAATACTTCATAGAACTGTCATCAGTGGCCAGCACGAAATAAAGAAATAAGACCCATATGACAAATATGACATTCTGTTTCCCATGAGCTGCCACTTCTCTTGGTGGTAAGGTCAAAAAAGAAAGAAAAACAAAATCAAACAGTCTGAACCAAAAATAAATAAATAAATAAAATCAAACACTAAATGAAAACACTAAAAATTATGTATTTTATAAGAGATTAGTAGCATGAAAAATTAAGTAGCTTTAAAGACCATTAGCTTAGATTAGTTTCTGTGGAAGACAGGATATATTTTACTAGGATTTTAGTTATCTACAATTTTTAACACATTAATAACAACTGAAATATTAGGGCTTCTGAGTATTTGGAAAGAGATATCCTATTTGAAGCTCCTTACTTCATCTGGCATCAATAACACCAAAACAAAATGCCCATTGATTTGTTTTATTGTTGCTGAGTAGCAAACTCAAGGTCTCAAATATGACAGCAAATTACTACTAAATTCACTGCTACTCCTGATGTTGTCCTCATCTTTGTTCTCTTGCACATTACACAGGTTAGTCAGGTGCTACCCTATATTCCAAGCAGGTCTTAATCAAACATCAAAACCTGATTCCTAGTCATTTCCAAAGAAATTGATGTGTGTAAGCATCAAGTCTCAATATATCTTTGCAATTATTACCTCCTCTCTTCTGTAATACGTCTCTGTCGCTTTTGAAAGCTGACAACTTGACATTACCTGTGCTTTCCCATCTCTGAGATGGTATTCTTTTCACAGGAAATCCTCCTCCACTTCATATCGATCTGTCAAAACTCCACCAGTGCTTTAGGATCAGCACGCAGTATGATTTGAATATTCAATTATCTTCTCTCATTCCCTTGGACCTTCCAAATACTTTTGTATCTCTCTCTTTTCAATAAATAACTTCTAATTTTAATTGTACTTACATGTGCTCTTGTTATTTTCTATTATCCAGTGACTCAAAAAAAAAGTTGCAGCCCTGATTATCTTTGTGTTCTTTTGATTCATGCTGTGCATGATGCTTTTGTAAGAAGTATCTTCATTAACTTTCAAGCAACATTTCTTTCCTGTCAAATTAGTTCTCCGAAGTCCTATGTTTCATTTCCCCTCTAACCTTTCTTTGTGTATTGGTAATATATGGCACACTGAAAAAGAGTAAGCTCAGCTCAGAAAATCATTCTAGAAGTACGGATTATTTACTTTGAATACATACTTACAAGGAAAAAAAAAAACAGAAATACCACAGTCAATTAAACAACACATTTCACATGGAATCTGGATAACAAATAACACATTAAACTAACTCAAAACAAAACAAAACAAAAAGACTAACTGTAAACAAGAAATAAGTCACCATGAGTGTGAGTCACGGGAGTTCCGCAGGTTTTTATTAGATAAACAAGCGCATCAAATACAAAATGCGCATAGCTGTTAACGTGCTCATACCACTCTGTGCTTCAAGTCCTGCTGCAGTGTGCAACAATTTATAGCGAACTGTGTGTGAAGAAAGTTCACATATCCTTGATCCTTACCCAGCCTGCCACATTCACGTGTCGTTCATTCAGCTTTGATTTGTAAGAGTTGCTTCCATGCCTGTTTGTTTTGGAAGAAAAAAAAATCTAAAAAAATATCTGAAATCATTATTTTCCCTCAACGAATAATCTGTGCATGTGTCTGTGGCTTGATTAAAATTTCTATATCTGGACATGTGTTGAAAAGACATTGCATTCAGAATATTACCCTGGAAAACCCCGTTCTTTGCCTAAAGCCCTTTTCTCCATAGTTTGAATAGTTTATTTTTGAAATAGAACATCGAGGGAATACATCTTCAAAGCATCTTGGTCTTTGGCCATTTGTTCCATCATTATAATCTGGGAGCAAATAGCATTAGCAATGTGTGAATCTGTGTGTTAACACAGACTTCTTTAAGCCCCATATATACATGAGTATGATCCTTTCTCTTGTAACTGTTTGAATCAGTTTTGTCTTAGATCGAAACAATACATTTGGGAATATAAGATCACAGAAACTTTACTAAGTAAGTACTACTTGATCACTGGGATGCATGCTGTCATTTTAAGCATGCTGGAAAGAGACATGAAGAGTGCGAATGTGCTCAGCATGGGAAACTGAGTCACAAATGGCTTTACATCTGTCTTTGCGGTATTTTCTCTTATTCAACCACTCCATGGCTGTAAATTTTCTCAACTTTTGAAACATTTTTGATTAAAATTTCTCTATTCAATTAGTTCATGGTATAATTTACTGCCCTTTTCTCCATTTAGCTTGTAAGATTTTCTACATGAAGTTTCTGACAGCCTACAGAGCAAGAATTAAGAAATGAAGGTTTTTTTTTTTAACCAATCCTCCTTAATTACTGATATTACTTAACTATGTGCTTCCTCAAATATGCTTGTAGGAGTTGTAAACATAACCTCTACATTAAATACATTTTCACATTTCAACTACATCTTGGCATCTATGTCATTCATGTTGTTTTTCTCAATGTTTATACCATTTAATCTGTCATAGAAGAAGTAGTGGGTGGTTAATAGCTTATTTACTTAGAAAGTTAGGCAAATAAGAATTAATGGAATATGCTTAGCTGACAGTGCCAAGGAGAACCTGCCAAAACTCAGCCACTCAAATAGTCTTACTATTAACCAACTCCCTAAAATGTTACAGATTATGAGTTAATAAATATAATTTTATATGCATTTTTCTTCAATGTTTTAAAACTTTCTAGTGAAAACTTTATCCAAGAAATCAGAAACTATACTCCCTCTTTCATTACTTATTTTTGAAATACTATCTTGTGCAATAAAATAAATGTCTTCAGTATCAATTGGCTACAAACCAGCACATATATATATATATATATATATATATATATATATATATATATATTTCATGATACTATTGGGAATGTGAAGAGTTACCATTAATATTATTCTTAGATTGTCAGTATAAAAACCAAACTGCCCCCAGAACACCCACAATGTATGCACAGAGTGTGTGCCAACTACTCTGGGTTGGGTTGCTTCCTCTGTAATATCTTCTTGGTCATCTCCTATTCTTTACAATTTCTTACAGTGGAATAAAACAATAACCAAAAATTGAAAGAAAATCATTAGATTGTGATCTCGTCTTAACTGTAAGCGTGAAAAAAATGCCTTTACGTAACTTTAAAATTCAGTTTCTCTCCTGTGCTAGGAATATTTCAATGTAGAATAGGTTCATGCAAACTGATGGCTACTCTACTCTACAGTGTGCTAAAAGTTCTACAGCAGAGGATTATGAGGACCAAATTCTATGTTGCGGTCAGACTGGAAATCTCATAGGAAACAGGACATAGTAAGGATGACATTGACAGATATGTTCTCATTGCAGCAATCCGGAAAAAGAACCCACAGGTGAAGTTAACCAGTTGTTACTTGTTTACAACTACTTCCCTGTGGCATGTGGTTCTGCTTCTCCCGGGATGCTCTTCCCAGGCTCATGCAACCATTTCCTTTCTTTCCCTCACTGTTTGCATTGCTTTAGTCTTCTTCTGCCCCTTGCATTTGTCCTGCTTCCCTACTCCATGACATGTTCACTACATTGTCACTGTCTCAAATGTTTTTCCCTTAAATACTACAATAAGTACTACATAAATAGTGCAAACTATTGATGCGTTCTCCTCCAAATAGCTCCACTTCTACTTCCTAAGGGACTTTCCCTTCTAGTCGCTACTAGACTAAGTGTTCATAACAACTCTAATACATAATCTAATTTCTCTTCATAGAGAATTAAAATATATATTTATGTGCTTTCTAATTTAATATGCTTCAAGTAAGCTTAGGGAAAACTGAAACATGGTTTCATTATTACAATATCAAAACCCAGCTCTAATAGACTAATAGTTACAAATGAGTAATTGTTTAAACATATTTACTTGAATCTCTACCCTTTTGAATTTTTTAGTTTAGACAGTTCTGGAGGGAAGGAATTTCCCTTGTGTTTGAGTAGGTTCTGCCAACATTACTATTAAAGGCGATTGCATTTGATATAAACAGAATTGATCAGAACTCTGGGATCCACCTACAGAGGGCACTGGGAAATTTTCATTTTCTTATGTTGTTTCTATTTTATTTGAACTAGGAGTGATTAGCAGAAGAATTGCTAATAGAAACATGAAATGTAAGCATGTGCTTATACTTACTGGGATGATCACTTACTGACTCACTATGTGCTGCATGGAGGATATTGTGAAGTGTCCGTCTCAGAGGTTAAACAGAACTCTGGTGCTAGAGAACAAGTCCTGCTGGGATTATTTGATCTGCTACTAAAGCAACCGTTTCTTTCTTCTCCCGCAGGGCTTCCGCCAAGACAGTATTTTCATATCTCTGACATCTTTGACTTTAAAGTTAATGTTTAAAAGAAATTTTCAATTAAATTTAAATGATGAATGGTTTCAGTCTCACCATTGTATGTTTTATTTACAGAAGTCTTTGAACATATTTTTAGGAAGATAGCAATAATCAGATTAATGATTCATCATTTTTTTAATGCCAAATTCTCTTGGCTCTGAGACTCTACTCTTTAAATGGTTAGATTTAAACAAGGTATTAAAAGAACAAGACAATCTCTTTGTAAAAAGTAGTTTTTCATATCACTTTCACAATAAAGAATATATCTAATGATAAACATTAAGGCTGACATATCATAATAAGTGACTTCAACT
This sequence comes from Chionomys nivalis, assembly GCF_950005125.1. NCBI lineage: Eukaryota > Metazoa > Chordata > Mammalia > Rodentia > Cricetidae > Chionomys > Chionomys nivalis. The sequence goes on along the minus strand of NC_080097.1, from coordinate 33,372,493 downwards.
TAACTGCAGTTGAACTGCTAAGGGTTTCTATTGGCCTTGATGCATCAATTCTATATGCTTATTAACACTCACTAATATTCAAATTTGTCACTCAGAATTTAATGTGTAGAATATCTAAAGGAATGAATATTAGTGAGATGTTTGCTATTGCAAATCTGTTGCCTCCTTGCCTTTATTTCTGCTTATGTCATGTTACCACTTCCTTATTAATATTTTGGGGGTTTATGTCTTCCCATAAGGAAATCTCTTCATTGTTCTTTCTCTCTTTTATGTCAGTAGGAACTAGTGCCACCTTAAGAGTGGTTGGTCAACAAGATGTGTGATCATGATAATATCTATTGTTGCTGTTTATTGAGACCTGGTAGCCTCAAAGCCTCATTAACAAACTCAAATGTATAGTGTTGCCTATTATTATCATTATTATTCCTAGTTTCACTAAAATAACAACCTTGTTATAATACAAGATCCAGAGTTTCAGGGACACACAGGACAAGCTGCTGAGAATGTATATTTTAAAGGTGTGTTGGATCATCTCCAATAAATTAAAGACCTTTGCATCAGAGAACATTTGTTTGTTAGAATAAAAACACTGAAAATGAAAAAAATATGTAAATATGTAAATTGATAAAATCCCCTTACTTAAGTCATTTTCTTGAGTAACTATCCTAAATTGGGTTAAACATTTCTGATTCTATGAATCAATTCTCAAAGTGATAATTTTGAACTTACCAAATGATTTTTGAATAAAGCTGGTTTGGTCATCCATGGCATAAAATACCAACCAAAAATAATTCTTCCATGCCTAAAATAATACAGGACTACAAAATTTTCTCCATTCTCCAATAGTTAACCTTTCAGTTTTCCCATTATTAGAATGAGAAACCTCTATAATTAAATGGAGCCCAAGAATTTACAAATAAATAGTAAGGGCAAGTAGTCGAATAACATTCATTGTCTTCTATATTCTTCTTAAATTCCACATTTTAAAATCGTTGATCTTAGGGGGCAACATAGTCTATGTTTGCCTTCTTTTTATTTTTCTTATGGGGGGAAAACACAAAATGAGTTTTGTTAGTAAAAACTTTCCTACTTAAATCCCACAAACTCAGTCTTTCTAATTCATCTTCCTCTCTAGATTCATCCTAGACTATTTGTCTTTTCCACGGGTGCCTGAGGACACACTCCTGAATTCTTAACTTCTGATCCCAAACAAACAATATTGTTCTCTGTGCTTCCCAGAGCCTCTCACCTCTGCCTCTGTTTGTGCTTTTGGGAGATCTCTTTTGATTTAGATAGACTGTTTCTTCTTCCCTTTTTCCTCCTCTCATCATTTGTCAATGTCTGTATACAACCAGTTGGCATAAAAATATGTCTTTGCAGAATACCATAGAATATATTAAGCATTATGCTCTTTTTCACTTTAGTTCACTTTGGTCCAATCTCTGTCTCTCTCTGTCTGTCTCTGTCTCTGTCTGTGTCTGTGTCTCTGTCTCTGTCTGTCTCTCTCTCTCTCTGGCTCTGCTCATCCAATCTGATGCTTAAGGGCTCTCAAGATTCATAAGGACATCATATGCTTGGAAGTTGTATTATTCATAGAACGCCTTCAGCATGTCCACAGCAAACAGGCAAACAGCTCACTCCTGAAGCCCTTCTCATAATTTAAATTCACCTTTATGTTCCTTTGTTTATACTCACTAGGAGTCTACCTTATTTTTTCGATCTGGCTTTTCTCTAAATGAAATGTGTTGCATTTCATAACTAAAACAGATCCAGATGTAAAAATTCAATACCACTTTTTACATGAAAAGGCTTTTATGTTTGTTTGCCTGTTTGTTTTTGTTTATAAATGCTATCTTTCTTAGTTACTAGTCAGTTGCCATCAAGAGTCGTCAAGACTAAAGCAACTGGTAAGAGAAAGAATCTGAGAACCTACCTATAGTTCAAGAGGGTTATTCCACTATCATGATGGCAGGGAGCATGATGGCAGGCAGGCATGGTGTTGGAGAAGAAATGAGGTCTCACATTTATATCACAAATTTTAGACAGAAGGAAAGAGACTCGGCCTGGCATGAATTTTTGAAATTCCAAGTTCATGCCAGTGACACACCTCGACAAACAAGGCCACACCTTGATTATTTCCAAAAAGTACCACGAACAGGACCAAGAATCCAAGCATATGATTTTATGGGGACCATTCTCATTGAAACCACCAGACTAACTGATTTTATTTTCACAGCAAATCATCAGCCATTCTGTTTATTTAAAAAATATACCTATAATTTATGGTGACTCTAAACATATACATATTGATATTCAGGAAAAAAATCTATTTATTTTTTTAATTGTTTTAAATTGTTTTAATTGAGCACAGCATTCCATTTGTTTTTTGACAACAGTTATAAAAATTGGTTTTGTATTTGGGGGGAGAAAGAGTACTTTATTGTTGACAAAGTAGCTAGAAAGCTGGGTAGCAAAGTCTGATCAACTATGTCCTGACTCCCTACTACATAGGAACATTCATAAAAAAGAAGAAAAGGTGTCCCATTGATACATGAGGTGCTTGCACTGTATCTTTTACACTTTACTAAAACAATGAAATACCATTTGGGTAAGATAGGTATATTTAAAGTATATATGACACCGACTTCAGTTCATCCTTGTGCTTATGCTCCTAAGAAGGTCCTGGTGGTTAGACACTAATATGATACTTCTGGGATTTGAAATCTAAACAAGATTCCTTGAAGGATCAACAAACAAGGGAGTACCGTTTCAGGATTAGATCTATGTATGTCTTTTTTAGGGTTCTCATTGTTGTCTAGGTTCTCTGGGATTATGATTTGTGGGCTGGTTTTCTTTGCTTTATGTTTAAAAACCACTTATGAGTGAGTACATGTGATAATTGTCTTCCTGAAAGGAACTGTGTATGATGCCTCCAGAAGTTTCTTTTTTATTATTATTATTGTACAGGATTGTTTGGGTTTTCTGGGTTTTTTGCTTTTCCATATGAAGTTGAGTACCAATCTTTTGAGGTCTGTGAATAATTTTCCTGGGATTTTGATGGACATTGCATTGAATCTGTAGATTGCTTTTGAAAAATTGCCATATTTACTATGTTGATTCTACCTATCCAAGGGCATGGAAGATCTTTCCACATTCTGGTAGCTACTTCATTTTTTTTTCTTCAGAGATTTAAAGTTCTTGTCATACAAGTTTTCTACTTGTTTGGTTAGAGTTACTCTAAGATATTTTATGCTATTTGGGACTATTGTGAAGGGGATGTTTCTCTGATTTCTCTCTCAGCCATTTTATCATCTGTGTACAGGAGGGTTACTGACTTTTTTTTTATTTTTAGTTAATCTTTTATTCTGCTACAATACTGAAAGTGTTTATGAGTTGTAGAAATTACTTGCTAGAATTTTTGGGATCGCTTATGTAAACTGTCATATCATCAGCTCCTTTCAGATATATTACTACTATTATTGACTTTCAGGTTGGGACAAGAAGGATTTGAAAATTTACAGCATCAAATTATTCTCTTTAGATCACGAAAAATCTATACTTTTGTGCTGGGTGTGGTAAATAAATGTCTGCTTTTCTTGTCCAATGTCCTGACACCAAAGAAAGTTTGTGCTATTCCATGGATGTAAAAAATTTTGGAGTAAGAGATAATGAAAAGAACATCAGGAAGAGAAGTGCTGTGATAGAGATGTAAGCATTTGTTGCTGATTTTCATTTATCCAGCATTGTGTGTGTTCATATACCTGTTGAGTCAGGCATACACAGGAGTAGTTTAGTAGCCTAGGACTCCATGTTCTTTGGGTAATAAACACAATCTTTCTTTTATAATGCACCTGGCAACCTATTGGCAACCAGGACTCCCACAAGCATCAGATTGCAAGTATGTGTGCCTTAATCAGTTGAAATAGGTTACTCTCCTTGGCAACTTCTTGATAGTATTTAGTTTCTATGCAAATACACTCCTGAATATGTTTTGTTTCGGGATACAGGGTCTAGTCTGATGTGGATGGCTTTGATGCATGCACAGGAAGGCAAACTCTTCATTTCTTTGAATGAAATTTTAGAACTAATCTATTTACCATCATTAAGTCATATTTTATTTAAATAAACTGTTTTACTTAATCTATTTAAATATTTTTGTTTAATGTGTTTGTGTTATTGTCTGCATGCATGTATGCATACTACATATTGTAAGGGGGCTGCTGGTTTGTCCTGGCTGCCCAGAACCAAAATAATCAAACAGAAATCATATTATTTAAATCACTGCTTGGCCTATTAGCTTTAGCTCCTTATTGGCTAACTCTTACATATTAATTTCATGCATTTCTATTAATCTGTGTATCACCACATGGCTGTGGCTTACCTGCTAAAGTTCCAGCATCCGTCTCTGGTGAAGTTACATGGTTTCTCTCTGGCCCCACCCTTCTTTCTCCCAGCATTCAGTTCTGTCCTCTCCGCCTACCTAAATTCTGCCCTGCTATAACTCCAAAGCACTTTCTTTATTCATTGATGATAATCACAGCATACAGATGAAAATCAGCTACTAACGTGCCTGGTACCCACAGAAGCCTCTAAGTAGTCTGCTCAGGAGGCCTGTTGCCTTCTCTTGGGCATATATCCAAAACTTGTATGCACTCTTTACTCTTTAAATAAAAGTTTTTGGTGCTTCATTTTTTAACATTTGCCTATTTTTCTAATTCTTCGAAAAAGCTAACAGGGACGCGGAAACACTCAGACAGACAGTACTGGAAACACTGGTACTTTTAGGCCCTTCTGTACCATCATTTTCACTGACAACGTTCTGTCTCCTTAGATTTTTAATCACATCTGCACGACCATTAGAGCCTTGAACCTCCTTCTATTGTCTTCAACCTGGTTTCTACCCGGGTCCTCCCACTTCCATCCAGGCCCAGGAAGGTGAGCATCCAAACAGGCTAAGCTCCCACAAAGCCAGTTCATGTATTAGGATCGAAACCTAGTGCCATTGTCCTTGGCTTCTCATCAGCCTTCATTGTCCGCCATGTTCAGAGAGTCCAGTTTCAACCCATGCTTATTCAGTCCCAGTCCAGCTGGCCTTGGAGAGCTCCCAATAGATCAGTTCTGTGAACCTCAGCTTCCCCTTCCATCCCACACTATTTACTGATACATCTGAATGCACAGTTCTATTTGTTTTCTTGAGCACTATGTATTTTCCCTGAACCATGCCGAGGAAACAGGAGTAATGCCTTGTTAAAAATTCTCTTAAACTTGTTCAAAATTTTGTGGCACTTTACTTTTAAAAACGTTAGTACCGCATGATGCCATAATTTCTGCTAGATAAAATAAAGAATCAATTAATTACAATTAAATTAATGAATTATGTTTTGTATTGCAAAACAAGTGTTGAAAACAGTTTTCAAATTATACGTTTGTTATATTACATAACCCTTTAAAAACTGGGATGACTTCCACATTTACAAATGAAAAAGCCTATTCTCATTTGAAGTACTTGCTTATTTTCACTTGCCTTCTGAGAAATAGCACTCTAGAAGCTTCCCATTTACTGATGGAAACCTCTCCGTTTCTTCGCTGGATATTTTATTTCCATTAAAATGTTAGATTATGCTCTCCACAATGCAGTTCTGAAGGGTTTTCTCCATTAAACTCTCAACCTGATTTCATTTGGTACCATGTTTTTGGAACGCCCTTATGCAAATAACTCACCGATTTCAAATTTTAAAACTGCATTGCCTACAATGCTTCAATTTTCATTTACACATTTATTAATTCACTTTCTCATATAAAAGTATTTGGTTTGTTTATTGTTTCCAGACAGTACTCTCCGTATTCTGTAATAGTGAGCAAAATAGCATCTTTACATTTGTGGAATTTCTATTCTGGAAAACTAAGGTGTATCTAAACCCTGAAATCTTGGTTATTCATGTATACCCCTACTATATATATCCATAGTCATGTGTACATCCCTAGTTTAAAGACCTGTGTCTGGTTACTTATTCACTGCACCGAATTACTCAGGTGAGAATATTGCATGCATTTCTGTCTCTTTTCTTTGTCTTCTTTTCCACACCCCATTGGGTTTATACTTAAAATGTGCTCTGCATCTCAGCACTTGTCAAGCTTTTGTCTTCACTGGAGTCACTCATTAATGGCCTCCCGTGTTGACACAGTCTACTTACTCTCCTTCCTGTCCCCCTGCATTCATTATCTTTATACAGTAGCTGGAGTAATATTACTGACCGCAAGACACATGGTTTCCCCACCTGATATATGCCAATCCAAAGAGCACAGAAAAGGGCATCAAATTCCCTGGAATTACAGGCAGTTGTGAGCTGACCAATGCAAGTGCTAGACACTCTATCTGGGTCCTCTGCATGAGTAGGAAGCCCTTTAACTTCTGAGCCATATCTCAAGCCCTATTAAGAGTTTCTTTGCTGAATAAGATACGAAACCTCCCCATGCCTACATCAGTCCCTGTGCTGTACCCACATGATCACTCGGGGCTGGAACCTTTTAAGTTGTATATGCTGCCTTCTCAGTTTCTTCCAAGTGCTCTTGGTGTGGCTTTTTGTTGATGATGCAAACAAACTCTAGCCCCAGACATGTGCCCAGGTCAAATCTCCTTTTACCAAGGACCACTGCTGATGCTACCGCCAGAGAGATTACCTTATTTGAAGCACCTTCATCTCCCCAAACTTCTCTACATATAGCCTCGCCTCGCATAATATTACATCTTTGTTCCTAAATTATTGTCACTATTGCATATCTTTAGTTTTTGCTCTGATTTTTCTATACTTTCTACCATATAGAGGATTTGTAGTGTTCAGCTATTTCTACCAAATTCTTGAAATATGCATGTAAACAGGACCTATATGGGCCACCATCCAGTAAGTGATTCAGTGAATTAATTAAGACAATTATAACTTTGGCTTCAGAGGACCCTACACAAAATTGTTTCTGATATGAAATAGAATGTTCAACCATAAAACAGACACATGGATAAGTAATATCTAAAATTTCAAGCACTGTTTTTCTTGACTTAAAGGATAAAAGAGGAATATCTTTCTAAAAATAAAATAAAATTTTAAAAAACAGCCCAAAGTGGAGGTGTTAGGGAGGCAGAGTGGATCTGTGAGACCTTTGGGGGAAGAGTAGGTAGAAAAATATAATCAAATACATTGCAAAATTCCACAAAATTATTGACTTAAATATTTTATTTTTAAAAGTTGTATACTGTAGAAAATATATAATGTTACAATCCAATGATGTACTTTAATAATATTATTCATCCATTTTTAACTTTCTCCAAAAGTTTTGCTTAACTTACAGAGTTGAGAATTCATATAACATGCAAAATTTTCTCAGTACTAAAATTCTGTTTCTTTTTTCCTATCCTTCCTCAATATCTTTCATGAGGGATGTCACAATATGTCGCACCATCCCCATTATCTTGAGTGATAACTGCTAGATAATGCAGAATATTTTGAAAGAAATCATACCATGAACTCCAAGGCCATGGGATTGATATGAAGGAATAGCATGTGGGTACCACTTAATCGTGTGAAGAGCAGGGACAGTACGTCTTTAATCCTAAACGGCACTTAACATTCTATGCCCTAAGGCAAATGACATGATAGTAGGTACTCTATGTAGTCTTGAATGAATTTCTGTATTAATCACCGTTTTTTTCCACCTCCAGATGCAGGGAAACAGCCCATATATTTTTGTCTTTTTTTCTTATTAGTCTCTCATTGATTCTCATCAAATTTTCCCATCACCTTTCAGTTTCTGCGGGCCTGAAATGACAAGCTCAGTTGCCTTGGTGCAGGTGGGCTGATGGTGGTTAGGTGGAACATGTGGCAAATGTATTCTTTATTTGCAAGATGTTTAGATTTATCTAAAAGAGGAACATCTGTTTCTCCCCCTCCCCTCCACTTAACTGCCGACACCTCTGGAAGACGCAGTAGGGAATAATAAAAAATTATTTTCTTCTTTTCATCTTGAACAGCGATATTTTATAGCAAGCTAACTGAAGCCCACCTTCTCCCGTCCCATCTGGAAAAACAAAATTGATGAAATCAGTGGGGTATTTTAATTGCGTAAGAGTTGTAAATTTTAGTCAGGATTTTCTCCTCCTTTCAGGATCACTGGGAACAAAGCCAAGCTTTAGTTCCACCAGCAATGGAACAGGAACAGCGATGGCAACAGTGAAACCTAAAGAGACGGCAGGCAAAAGCAGAACAGGGTGAGATCCAGGGAAACGTCCTATTCTTCAGCCATCATGAGGGCAGATACCGTAGACACTGTAGCCTTTGTGTCGTTCTGTTGATTGGAGGCCCACAGTGACAACCGCAAGTAGAACTCTATTAGAGAAAACTACAGAGATTTTTAAGGCTGAATTTTTACTCTTCTAAGTGTCCCGAGCCTAACCCACTTTCATTAACCGATATGCTATCAAGACCACCTGAAATAAATGATTTGAACTAGGTTTGTCGGCCCGAAAGAAGAGTTCTTTGCAAAAGATGATGTTAATGGTTATTATTGTACTTTCCATGACTAGGATGCTGTTGATAAAGACTAGCTGAAGAAAGAATGGCCCCACTGCTGGCTCTGACTCCTGTATGACCTTAAAAACCTGTTTGCTCAATGTCCTTTATTTATGGCTAGAAACCAAATATGAGTGAGTACATCCCATGTTCCTCTTTTTGGGTCTGGCTTACCTCACTCAGGATAGTGTTTTCAATTTCCGTCCATTTGTATGCAAAATTCAAGAAGTCATTGTTTTTTACTGCTGAGTAGTACTCTAATTCGTGACTCTAGAGAAGCTAAATAAGAAGGTGAACCCAAAGAAAAACATATAAGCATCCCCCTGAATATTAACCTTCATCAGGCGATGAAAGAAGACAGAGACAGAGACCAACATTGGAGCACTGGACTGAAGTCTCACGATCCAAAGGAGGAGCAGAAGGAGAGTGAGCACGAGCAAGGAACTCAGGACCGCGAGGGGTGCACCCACACACTGAGGCAATGGGGATGATCTATCGGGAACTCACCAAGGCCAGCTGGCCGGGGACTGAAAAAGCATGGGACAAAACCGGTCTCACTGAACATAATGGACAATGAGGACTACTGAGAACTGAAGAACAATGGCAATGGGTTCTTGATCCTATTGCATGTAATGGCTTTGTGGGAGCCCAGGTAGTTTGGATGCTCACCTTAATAGACCTGGATGGAGGTGGGTGGTCCTTGGACCTCCCACAGGGCAGAGAAACCTGCTTGCTCTTTGGGCTGAGGAGGAAGGAAGACTTGATTGGGGGAGGGGGAGGGAATGGGAGGTGGTGGCGGGGAAGAGGCAGAAATCTTTAATAATTAAATTAATTAATTAATAAAAAAAATCAGCAAGAAAAAAAAAGAAAAAGAAAAAAAAAAAAAAAACCTGTTTGCTCATCTGCAGCTCTCCCGCCGTGAGGTCACTCTTATCTCTCATCCTGATAACTTCTGGAGGTCTGTGACTGGTGCCTACATTCAATTATGAGTGAATGCCTTTGCTGAATTGCAGCTGATTTTCTGTACTGAAAGTATGATTACTAGCATTGAATAATTGAAGACAGTTTCACCTGCCTAGTGTCTCTTTTTCTCTTTTAAGGTCTAGATTTCAGTTTTGTGCTGAATTGTTTATAATACCCAATGTGATGTAGCCTTGTGGAATTTCTGCTGTTATCTCTTCTCTTCCCGATCACTGAGAAGTCTCAATACACACATTCTAAAATATATTATATAATATATTTTATATGTATATAATATTTTGTCATCCTAATATTATGACAAACCTCATTGCCCATGATAAAATTAAAGTGAATTTCTTTTTATATTGGAAAACAAAATAAAAATAGTACATTTTATTTTATATTAACCTGTATTTTAAAAGCAACAGTATTTTAATGTCCTTTAATATAACAAGATTATGTCTACTGACATAAATATGCCCATTGATTGTCTATCTTCTGGAGGAATGTATCTTAGGTTTCCTTGTCCCTACTCCATAGAAAATACATTATTCTTGATATGACATTTTCCAGAAAAAGTATATGGGAGATCAATATATATTTGTGTCTCCAAAGTTTGATATAATTGTTTTTATTTAATGGATAACAGATGAGTAAATTACTAGCCATATCCAACAGCTTCAGTGCTGAAGTAGCTTCTGTAAAGATGAAAAGTGTGGCTCTTTCCCACTGCCCTCCTTAAAAGGCAGGCTGGCCCTTGCCTCTTCCTCTTTCTCTCTGAATTTCTCCCCCCTTCCATTTACCCTTCTTTCAATAAACTCACTTAAGCTCTGAAGAAAAAAAAAAAAAGAAAAGTGTGTCACGTGTCCTTCATTAGAAACTCCTCTTGTGCAAATAATTGCTTATTTTGGCCAGAATACTAGTGAGTCATGCATGGTAAACAAAAGTCAGCTATGTGCTTGAATGTTGTTTATATACTGTTTTTACTTTGCATATTTTATTGTTTTGATACTTCTCAGTTTTTATGGAAGGCAGGGGGATCTTTCAGGAGAACACCTTTGTTATGCCCTTCCTTTTCTAAATGAATCCCAGTGAAAGATTTACCTTGGTATGCTGCTTAACTTTTGTGTATATGTGACCAAATACACAGAAAAGCAACTTGTATGAGTTAGTATTTATTTTGGTATATAGTTTCAGACCATCGTAGCTTGTTCTCACATGCCTTGGCTTCAGAAACTTATGGAAAATTGAGAACAATGTACAGGAAGTACATTGCTCCCAAGACATGCCGCTAGTCAGCTACTTCATGCAACTAAATAAACCAAGTGTCCAATGTTTTCACCCTTTCCTACCCTACTACCTTGTTTTTAACGCATTGAAGCATCCATATATGCTTCTTAACCCACAAGCTGGCAGTCAATTTTAACCATCACACTTATCTTTATCTTACTCCTGGTTTCTACCTTCTTATCATCCTTTATCATGTGTGTATGTGTGTATGTGTGAATGTAATTGTGCTGAACCTGCATTTGAATGTAGGATATTGAGTATGCTAAGCAAGTACTCTATTTCTGAGCTATAGAACCAACACCCTGTCATTTTCTTTACTGTTTTTGTCTGTGGTGTGTGTGCGCATGTGTGTGTATGTTTCTCTAACCTATTTATTACATTAATTTTATGACAATTTTTATATGATTAAGACTACACTGAATACATATTATTGTGTGACACATTTTATTTAAGTTAATATTATCTAATTTTAAGGAGAATTCTCAGCTCCATATTTCAATTTTTAAAATGTTATTCTAGCTTTTAAGCTTATGAAAATTTACATGAATTGCACCTTTAGCTGCACTTCCATTGAGTGTTGAGGTTTAGTCTTCTTCGGTTAATTTGTTTTAAATTTGTAGATCCTCCTGAACTACTTAAAGAAAATAAGCACAATAGCACCCACGCTTTCAGTGTTATCAGCACTCTTTGAAACACTGAAATTACAGCTATGTAGAAAAGCAATAAAGCCATTGCCTTAAAACAACATAATTACTAATAGTAAATACGGGTAAAATTATAGATTGAAGAGGGACAGAACCTTTAAGCTATTCATAAATAAACAATCATTTTACCTTCTTTGAAATTTGCATAACAGATATTTCTCTGACCTCTTGCCTGCATGTATGAACAGAGAGAAATTTTCCATGTTGCCGTGGTACAGGTTTTATGAATGGTGCTCAATTCTGTCTCCCAAGGACTTCAGCACAGACCCATTTGCAAAGGTGGTGAGTGGGCCTCCTCACCAATTTGTGTTATCAAGCCTAGACACTTAACACTGGAATTTAGGATAATGATCACTTAACTGTTTTAATTGATACTCTCCTTGTTTTACAACTCGGTGTCTAGAGAATCCATTCAGATTGCCTTAACAAAGGTGAATTTTAATCATTATTTGAAGAATAACTGCCTACAATCTTACAATGGCAACTATCAACTGCTACTATTCCCTAAGAAGCTAGATGAGGCACTACTGCATTCCACTTCAGGCTTCTGTTTGAGCTGTAGTTACATTGAAATATAGGCTCTTCCCAACTCTCATTCAAATTACCGGATTTGCTTCCTTTAGATAATATGTATTACTATGGAAAGCAAAATTATAATATACAGATAATTGTTATAAATGTGATAGATGCTTGAAAATTTGCGGGTGAAGGAGTAAAATCCATCTCTGGATATCTATGTGAAACAGAGAGTATAGAGACTAGGAAGCTAGGTTCATACGTTTTCCAGGTCTTCTTGCAGGTAGAGGGGCTACTAGAGCTCTCTGCTGTCCTGGGAGGTGTGTAATCAAACCTTTTCCCTGCAGGTATAGGTTTTCTTAATGATTTAGGAAGACTTCTACCAGAAGCTTCACAGAATTCCAATGACTTAATCTATTCATTCGGGTGGAACTTAACTGAAGCAATGCTGGTATAAAGCAATCTGTGTGTTACGAACAAGGAAAAGAGATAAAATAAAAACAAAATATTTTTCAGAGAGACAATGTGAATTCTACTACTAGATTTTAACACTATATGACTATTGTTTTCCAGAGGAATACTCACTTCTCTCTCGCTAATATTTTCATCTCATTCACATAGTGCTTAATTTTCAGCTATACTTAATTTATCTCATTATATTATTATGTATTAGATGTCTATTTTTCTTTTCTCTAATGTAAACTGCTCAAAGAAAGACCCGAAATAATGAGTACAAGGCAAACTTGGGAAAAATGTTAAGTATAGTTCTTCCAGGACTCCTGCTAAGTAAGAGATTCTATCACAAACTCAAATAGTTCCATAAATGCTTGAATTAGTGAAGAAATTAACTACTTAGCATATTTTTACCCAGTTTTGGGGAAAATTATTATAATTAAAGAAAATATGATTGATATTATGATAATGAGACACATCAAATGTATAGAAATTCAGAGTAAACGTTTTCGTTTCGTTGTCAATCACTAATGACAGAATGCAGAAAGTCCTTAGTCATCTGTAATTATTAGGAAAATCCAAACTAAGCTAAGACAAGATACTACTGCATTCACTGGAATAGCCATATAAAGAAAGAAGAATTGACATTACCAATGTTATAAGGATGGGAAGCAAACATATTCTCATATACTGCCAGTAAGAGTGTAAAATTTTATTATCATTGAGAATCAAGCTGGTATTTTCCTATCAATATATGCATACACCTTTTCTTTAAATTAGTTATAAACCTCTAGGTTCTTGCTCAAGAAAAATGAAATAATAAAACATGGTTTTCAGCTCCACACTCTGTATGAGGTCCTCGAACAGGAAATGAATTGGAAGCCATCAAAAAGAGATGAACACACTTGAGTATACAGTGAACTACTCTAAGCAACAAGAGGAGAAAAACCCTTCAATATAATTAATAAACTGAAATTATCTTCAAATCAGTAAGTGAATGATTGAAGCTGTAGAAAAGGATTTATATAATACATGTTTATGAAATTCTTGAATCAAATATTTACTTAATAATATCTGTTCAAGCAATATTTTTCAAATTAATGCTGAAAATATTAACATAAACCCTTAAATAATTGTGTTAGATGACAAGTCCCTTTTGTTTTCACTCACATAGCTAACTTAATGAGGGTGCCCCAGAGCATATGTCCTCCCAGTATTTAAAATGTTTAGTCAATTTGTATAATGCATTACTATGTAAACTCTTTGAATAATAGTTTTAAGAAATATAAAAATTTATATTTACAAATCAATATCTCTGTCCTTGTAAATATCACAGAAGCTATGTCAATTTTTTGAGGAAGCCATGCCAAGGCAGAAATAAAGGTAGACTATTCTCATTGCATTTTTCAAAATTTAAAATGTTTAAAATTAATGTGAATAAGCTTCCTAAAGCATAAAGTTCAGATACTCTCATAGTTCTCTAAAAGACTGTTCTATTTGGTGCCACATGTATTTATACTGAACTGTGCACATTCTGACTATTAGCTGAAGTGCCAGTTGTTAAAATCCCCTCATAATTTATCTGGTTCAAGTGGCAGTGGAATTGTGGCAGATGATGAATAAATATCAAACACTTCCTTTGTTAGCAGCTGTGTCCTTCCTTTCTGAATTTCAAGCTGTGTTGAAGAAAAAGAGACAATTGCAGTATGACACCCATGAGTACTTATTACATGACTCTCAATGTTGAACTAATGACAATCAGAAGAATTTCATTTTTATCAAGCATCCAGGGTGCACAATAAAATATTCATTTACCTCACACTGCATATAAAGCTGTTTCCTCCAACATTTCATTTCTTGTATAGGATTGCTATAATGTGGTCCCAGTACATTAAGCACCAATGCAATTATTACCTTCCTTGTATACAGCCATCTAAATTAAGCACCATTAAGCGAAATGCTATAATAAATACTATATCTCTTTATAGCACTATTATCTATATTTTCTGAAAATAATGTTCTTAATTGATCCACTAGAATTGGGATTTGTTCTTACAATAATGTGCAGAGAGGAAGAGACTCTGATGATCCCAATTCAATGGGACATGTAGGAGGTTTTTGACACCACACTCTGACAATTGTCCCTCTACACTTGCTTCGCATTTCTATAGGCACTTTTTTTCCCTTTTGTTTTCGAGAACCCTTCTTGAATATGATCCTTCACAAGAGATATACCCTTCAAAGACTCATTGTGCCTTTCATATTTTCTCTGAGGAACATATGCCCAAGCAAGATGGTCCAAGTTCAGAAAATGTGGTAAAGTTACATACTGCTGATGTATCATGTGTTATGATCCAAAAACTCCTATGAATATGAACAGTCCCCCTAAAAAAATTGTTCCCAAACCAAAGAAGCATCCCCAACCAATTAATTCAGTAATTGGATAAAGAGTTAAATAAGATACACACAGTGATTTCTTTTTGTTTTGTTTTGAGGGGTTTTGTTGTTCTTGTTATTGTTTTACTTCCCAAGGGAGGCCCCTACCTATATAGATATGCTTGGAAACAGTTAGTAGCAATAGATGGATCTAAAGATGAATGCCTTGGAAGTCAAAGGGTCCAAAATTTAATACTCAAGTTTTGGAATAAACTTTTTTTTTTTTTTTTTTTTTGGTTTTTTGAGACATGGTTTCTCTGTAGCTTTGGAGCCTGTCCTGGAACTACCTTTATAGACCAGGCTGGCCTCGAACTCACAGAGATCCGCCTGCCTCTGCCTCCCAAGTGCTGGGATTAAAGGCGTGCGCCACCACCGCCCGGCTGGAATAAACTTTTGAGGGATAAGAAGATCTTACAAATCTGAAGCCACCTTTCATCTTCTATGTATGAAACTTGGATGGATGTACATATGAAGGCAACTCTGTCCCAGAAGTTCATTTCTGTTCTGGATTTGAATTTTTGAGTCATACCTATAAAACTAATTTGCAAAACCCTACAGAATTAATTTTTGAAACAAATGTAAGACATGAGAGTTGACTTACTGTTTATTTAGTAAATAATTTGGAAATTTTATTGTGTTCTTATTCAACAAAACACATAAAGTCTTGTCCAGAAATGAAAGCAATCAGTCAGAAGAAGTTAGGAAGGAAACTATACAGTTCAGTAAGAACAAATTAGGGTAAAAGTATAGCATTTATTTCATGACCCCTGTATGATTTCATGAGATCACAGAAGTATTCCAGGACATACCCAATCTTTGCATACCACAAAGACCCATCTTCTGTGGCTGGAAGTATAGCTCTGTGTTAGAGGACTTCCTAGCATGTCACTGGAATCAGTGGTCAGCATCACAAAAAATACTAATAAAGAAGTGATTCACTGGGTATAGTGGCTCACACCTGTAATCCTGGCACTTTGAGACTAGGGTCAGATGATTATCATGACTTCTGGGTCATAGTGAGTTCCTAGAAGTTTAGTTCATAAAGTGATACCCTATCTCAAAAAATCAAAACACAGAAAAAATGAGCAAAGAGCTACATTGTATTACTGATATCGAATAGATTTTTTAATGTGATTAAGTCATTGTACTGAGCAAAGGCACTTATTAACATTACATGTTTTATATTTAAAAGATATTCCAATTTTGTTCTTAAAATTGGACACATTTGTAGATAATTTGATGTGGAGCCAAATCTTATCTAGTGATTCCATTCAAGAGAAACATTTCCAGGGTTCCACTGAATTGGTTGTAGCTGTCATTCTCACTCAAAAATTTTCTTTTTTTGGTTTCCTATATGTAATTTATTATAATTTAATATAATATAAATTATTATATTTGTTAATATAATTATATCTTAATTATTATATTGATTTCTGTCAGGAAATAACTAAAGTTTTTTTAAATGTGTAAATTATATACTTATATTTCCAAACCTTAATTAGTGAAGAATCAATGTTTGGCTTGATGCTGTAACATGAAAATCAAAGAATGAAAAGGAGAGTAAGAAAAGAGAATTTTTATATAAAATTCTCAAAGAATAAATGACAACATCATTTTTAAAAGAACCAAAAGTTACATGGATGAAAAGGAATATGGCAGTGTTGTTTAGAGAGAGGTATAACGAAACTGTCACCAGTTTTTACCCTAACTTGTTCTGTATTGTATGATGAAAGCAAACAACAGATAACTTGAGCCATCCTTAGGTGCTTACCAGAGTGAGGAGAAGTCAGAAGCAATTACTTGGTTGAGAGTTTTCTAGCACCAAACTGAGCTTAGATCAGATAGATTTGCAAATGCCTTGGTTGGGTACACATCAACCCATGGTCTCCAAAGAGCCATTAGAAGCAACAACAAACAAACCTTACCGATTTACAGAATTATAGAAACTGTTTTTGAATAGAGAAGAAATTAAAAGAGAATGAAATCATAGACTCTGTTGATCTGAGTGTCTTGTTACGGTCCTAATTTCAAACTTTCAAAACTTTCAGGGGATCCAAAGGTTGTGGCCCATTGCTCTTATTTCAACACTTGAAAGGCAGAATTAAGAGGATATGAAAATCTAGGCCAGACTGAAGACATGGGAAGGACTTAGCTCAACAACCCAACAAAGCAACCAGTCTATCAACTAACCACTTTTCACAATTCAAAAATTATATGTGATAATTCAATTATATGTATATATAATTCTAGGCATCTTACCTTTAAGCAGGAAGTAGTCAACATATTTGTATTCAATAGTTAAGAGCATAGTGCACGTACTTTTATTCAAATATTTTAAATATCTTAAAATTTACTTACCAATAATTTTAAGATACTTTATAATTAGGACACATCTTGATCTCAGGTATGTCAACAATAAAAGTAAACATAACAAAAGAAACCACCACTGGGCTTTCACTGTGTGTTCCATTTCTCCTGCAGTGTGTAGTTAGAGCTGAGTCACCACAGCATCTGAAATCCTAGTTGTGACTCTTGCCCTGACTTACCTTGCCTCTCTAGTCCCTGGAGTAAATAATTCCTGGAATATTTAATAATAATGATATGTAGATAAATAAGGTTAAGGTCCAAACAGTGGTGTCTTTGATGCCCAGAATGCTAAATGATACCACACTCAGCTTTCCACTTATGGAGTACCAGGGATGATGCAGCGCCTGGTTCTCGGGATGGAGGGGGAAAAAAAAGTTGGTAGTAAGTGACAGTGATTAACTACAAAGAACTAACTCCAATGTTTTCAGAGTTGGTTTCTGATTGGATTTGGAGCTTCCAGAATTTGAAATTTTTCATTGCAGAAATGTATTCCCAAAGACATTGTTATTCCCAAACTTTGAATAAACATGCAGCTCTAACGTAAGCTAGCAAATGAGAAAAGCTGACAAAATTAGCTATTACCTAGATGTATTTTGTCAGAGTGAGTCTAAAATTGCTTCTGCATCCAACATTCCATGACATTATACTTGATCTCCCCTTGTCCTCTTATGACTTCAGTCTGACTGTGATAGGCAGCGCCATGTGAGTTCAAACACATCTTGTACAGATGGCATCTTACTTCAAGCAGACTATTGAGGTCTGTTTATCCATCCCTGTGTTCTTTGATTCTGGTTCTACACTATGTAAGCATTCAGTCTGAACGTGAAGTTATTGCTCTTGAGGGGGATCTTTAGGCTTATGGACCATTGGATAAATATTCTAAAGTTGGATCCGGTAACAGATAGGAAGACAAGTGATTCATTAGATTTTCTTTCTGTTTAGTGGTACTAGAGTTTTAAAGTTCCTAAAAGCAGTGGAATCTTGCACATGCACATGCGTGAGCGTGCGCGTGCACACACACACACACCGGAATATATCCATGAATCTGTATTGAGGTGACAAGTGCATTTTGTTAACCTGAAAATTAGTAGCAAGCTATATTTTACTGGAAATAATGGTGCCAAGAGATAAAGTTGATGGATATAACTTCCTTATTCAGTTTAGTGAACAGCAGGCAAAGTGATATCTTTTTTCCCCTCTTTTTTTTTTTTATGGAGACAGAAATAGCAACCCACAGGCAGGAAAGCATCAAGCATATGGAATGAAAGGCCAAAGAAAGGATATGGGAAGAGCGCTAAGACATAAACCATGCTTGACAATTATATTGGGAATGACATAGAAACATGCGAGATAATGTAGGCAAAAATAACTCGGGGATAGCTCTACATTTTAGATTTCAATTAGACAGTTTAGGATGAGAATTTCTCCACTCCTTCACCCTCCAAGGTGGAAGCCCGACTCTGTTTCACTTTTTTCATTAGGTTGTTCTTGCATCCAACAGTGTGCTTTGCGTGTCCCTCAATAAATGTATGCTCAATAATGAATAAAGTGTGTTCAAAGACCAGGAGTGAGATGTGGAGTTAATTGGCTAGAGGATTTGGCCAAAATATTTCCCAGATATATTGCTTAATGACTTTCTTTCCTAAGCAAATGAGGTTACATGGTTTTTTCTCTTTAGTTTTATCTCCCTGACAACTGAATTCAAATGAAATATTATTTCTTCAGGGGCCCAGGAACAAAATATTTCTAATACATTTTCTAGAAGTATTTGTTGAATGAACACAAGCACTTCTCTTTCTAAATCTACATCTTCATTTAAGAGTTTAGGCAGCCTTAGGTTAAACAGACACAAGCTACTGATCACAGAATCAAGTGCAATTTATAGGACTAACTATGACATGTAACATGCTGCCCAAAATGTGAGCCTTATATTCTATTTTAATAATAAATAAATTTACATACTATTTCTGTTTTGCTTCTATCCATGTTCCTTATTATTTTTGTCAAAGTAAATTTTTACAATGTGTTTGAAAATTCTAATTGCTGTGATACAAAGATGAATGAGATGATCTATGTCCTATATTGTTGAATATGACTCTACAGTACCTATCTCCATTGTGTGTTCAAAATATTTTACAATATGCATCTTATTGACTATAACATATGACATTATCGATAGTGGACATGTTAACTCTAAGTTTTATCACACTTTCTCTGGTTTCTTGGAACAGAGACTGGAAACGTTCTTGTTTTGGCTGGACTGTCAGGCACTGGAGCTGGCGTTGATGCAGATTCTGATCTCATGACAATATGACCAAGGTTCTTTCTTCCTGATGACAGAAGCAGCAATGAATTCTGTAGAATCTACCCCATCAGTCATCAGAGTCAACTGAGGCAGTTACATTTCTAAGTCATTGATAGTCAAGGGGAGCATCCTTACCAGATAAATTCTGTACATAGTTTATATAATTGAATATAATTCCTTGGGTATCATGGTATTTATTCATAGTTCTACCAATGATTTATCTAGTTGTAAAATGGCAGTGTGAAATTTTTTTTTTTGCTTATATTCACTCAAGTTCAGTTGCAGATTATAGCAGTAAAACTTAAACAAGTGCTGAAACCAACTTGTGACACATAATGCATATTCAATAAGTATGTTCTGCTTATAGCTTATTTTATTTTTATATTCATTTATTTTATATGTATAAATGTTTTGTTAGCAAGTATGATGTTGCATCATGTGTGTAACTGGTGCTTTTGAGGTCAAAAGGGGGCATCGAATCCCCTGAAACTGGAGATGTTGTTGGTTGTGAGCTACCATGTGAGTGATGGGAATTGAACCAGGTTCCTCTGAAAGAGCAACCAGTACCCTGAACCACTGAGAAACCTACCCAGGTCTTCTATTTATATTTAAACTTTTAGTAAAATGGTTTTTTATGTGTGTTTGTTCAGTGACTCAAACTTGTTATTCTCTCTAAATACTAGATGGTATAAATACTAGATCAAAGTGTTGGCATTCCTATGTTTTATTTTTTTTTCTACATTTGCTTCCATTATGTGACTTTCATAATTCCATAAGTATAGACATGGTGTAATGAAGAGGACAATAATACTCCTAGCTTAAAGTGATCATTTTTAAGCTTTTTATTACCAAAGAAGGGCACATTCCCAGTTACGGAGAGCTATGACTTCAATTTTTTTCTAGAACATACAACTCAATTTATATATTTCGAGTTAAATCTTTGAACTACAAAATGTTCAAACATACTTCCCTGACTGCCCTTACCCTCTACTTCACGCCCTATATATTTCCAGACTTCTCTTATGTCACAATTCTTCTCCCCACACCTTTGGTATCTGGTTTTCCCATCCTGTGTCACATTAAGAAAGAAACTGCAGTGATGGGTGAAAGCAATGACTTTAGAGATGCAGAACCCTTGTGTGAGATATTTCTTTATCAATTATAAGCTGTATTGCCTTAAAATTTACATGCTTACTCTCTACCTTTGTTTCATCAAACACAAAATGGAACCACAAAAATGCCAACCTGTAGGTGAAATATTAAAGATATGATTTAATTTAGCAAGTTATGTGATCAAGCCAATAAGTTTATTTTCCAATGTTGAATTTCCTTTTAGAAGAAGTCTAATTATTTTCTTATAATCAATAATTAGATCACTGTGTGCATCTCTGTGTATGTGTGTGTGTGTTAAAAATAGAAAACAAGCTGGGTGGTGGTGGTACATTCCTTTAATCCCAACACTCAGGAGGCAGAGGCCTGTGGATCTCTATGAGTTCAAGGCCAGCCTGGTCTACAAGAGCTTGTTCCAGCACAGGCTCCAAAGCTATAAAGAAACCACACCTCAAATAAAAATAGAAAATAATGAAAGTTTAAAATTTCTATAATAACAAATTAAAAATAAAAATTATATATTGAAAATAAGATAAAACTAATACCTTTTCATTAATATAAGCAGAGTAATTGTGATTAAATGTTTTGTTTCAAGTAGATGATTTCCATGTGCATGAAATAAATCATGTTCTTGAAACTTCAGAGAAAAATCACCCTAAAAGTGAAGGAAGATTTAGACCATGGGATATGTATTCTGAATTTATATGGTAAATGGTTTCTTTAAATGTTATAATTAATTTTGTGTGTCTGATATCCTATGTTCAAAATGTGTGAAAAACCAGCAAGATTCTTGTGGTCTTAAAAGAGTAAATATAGTGAGAATTGTAATATAACCCACAGAAAATGACTCACTTCTTGCTAATAGTGTGTCACCTGAACATCTGGACCACACAGCAGTGTTATGTTCCAAAAACAAACGCAAGTTTCCCATTTATTTTTTAAATAAAAATCTTAAATTACAGAGTCATTATAATTTTGTAGAGGAATACTTCTTGCATTTAATTTTAAATACCTAACTTTAAAATTATAACTTGCAGTGTTATTGCTAAGGAACTGTTTAGTAGACAGGGGCTGTTTTTCTGAAGTACATCAGCAAGACGGACCCAGAATAATGAAAAGCAGCTCATTCTAGGGCAGGTGAGATCATGGCCTGGGGCCTGATTGAACGGATTAGGGTTTCTTGCTTGCCAGGTTAATTGTAGTCATGCCTTTAGGTGAATCGTGTTGCTTTATGAAACTATTACATAGTGAATACAAATCTTTGTTCATGTATACAAATTAGAACAGAGTTGCAATTATATCAATATACCTGGTAAATTCGAAAAACTGTTGAAATAACGACTTTCAGTACATTAATAATTATAACTCATTATTTATACAAACAACAGTATCTCCTGCTAAAATTTTTAAACTGTTTGATAAACATGTTTCTGTCTCTAGGTCTAAATATTTTGAGTATTTAATATATGTGATTTCTGTCAGATTACATGAATGTGTTTCATGACTATTTATTCTATAAAATAGTTTTCAAGATCCAAACCACTTGTTTCCTTAATAAACAAAATAATAAAGCACAGTCACTTTTAATAACAGCAATGTCTCTGAATCTTAAAAGCATAATTTATTGATGACATTATAGAAAAACTTTAATAATCATAAACTCCTAAAAACAGTTAACCGAATTATCCATATGTGTGGCAGACAGGTTTATTTCACTGAGCTCTTCTTTCCAGTCATAAAAGCTTCTGCATTAAAGATGCTAAGTAGTGTCAAAAGACTATCAATGGCTCACCATAGTGTGTCCTTGTTTTATCATAAACTGACACTAAAAATTTAAAAAGTCATATTCATATATGGATTCCTGTGTTGTGAGTACATGTTCATGTGTGATCACATCTGTGCAGGTTTTCTTGATTGTAGAGTCCAGAGGTTGACATTGGTTTTCATTGTGTATCATGTATTATCTCCAATTTTCTCTCTCTCTGTCTCTCTCTTTTTCTGGAGACAAGGACTCTCACTGAATCTGAAACTTATCTATTCAGCTAGATTGGCTGGTCAATGAACTTCAAGGTTTTGCCTGGCTGTCCACATCTTTCTCTAGCACTGGGGTTTCTGATGAGCTTCTCTTGACTTTTGTGTGGGTGCTGGGAATCCAAATTTGGGTCCTGATGTCTACATGACAAAGACTTTTACATGGAGTCATCTCTCCAGGTTGTTGTTTTTAATTTTGAGATCTCGTTCAGTACTCTGATATTTTTCACACCTAAGACTGAGGTGGTTTGAAAGAGAATTGCACCCCAAAGGCTCATATATTTGGATGTTTGGTCCCCAATTGATGGTAGCATTTTGAAAAGAATAGGCAGTGTGAGTCTGTTGGAGAAGTTCAGTCATTGAGGGCAGGATATGAGATTTTGAAATCCTATGCCAGTTCTCAGCTATGTCCCTTCTCTTTCCTGTATTTGTTCATGAGATAAAAACTCTTTGCTACTGCTCCAGGGCCATGCCTTCTGTCTGCAGTCATGTTACTCTCTATGATGATCATGTACTAAAGCACAATAATAAAAACTCAGGGTCAGAAATTGGGGTTCAACCTGAAGATCTGAAAAGTCAAACAGCCAGCCATTGGCTCTTACCTCGACCTCAGTCTGAAATGGCGTTTCTGCCTCAGAATCTCAGAATGATACTGCATGTTAAGAGCTCCTTCCTCCCATTTTCTAATCCTCTCTAGGGCTGGTATTAAAGGCATGCATGCACTGCCCGGTTTCTATGCCAACTAGTGTGTCTACTGGGATGAAAGGCGTGTGTCATTGTGGCTACTGGGATTAGAGGTGTATATTGCCATAACCTGGTCTGTAAGGTTGAACAGTGGGACTGTTTTACTCTCAGATCTTCAGGCAGTCTTTTTTTATTATTATTATTTAAATACGATTGAAATGTCACTACAATGCACTCTTATGCTCTGAGCCCATGAGCCTCAATGCATATTTTATTTTATAACTCACTTTGGTCATCATGTCTCTTCACAGCAATAGAAAAGTAACTAAATCAGAGACCTTAATTACTTTGAATAACTATGCTACAAATAAATACCCTGTGCAGTTTGTGATTAATGTACTTTGTCTTATAAAATGCTGGGTTGTTAACTTTTATAGAAGAATAACTTCATATGCTCTTTTGGCCTTAAATGGCACTTTTTATACTTTTACCCAGATTGTTTACATTATAATTTGTTGGCAAAAACAAGAACATTGTTCAATAAAGAAGAAAACACAGTTGTACACACTCCCATAATCCTCCTACCATACGATAATTGCTGGTTAGTTAATAAGCCTAAGCACCAGTGATGACTGTGATGAATTTAAGTTTATGTATGGCATATTGATGATAATATTTGAGTAGAATAAGCTGCCAAATGAGAGGCAAATGAAAAAGAAATATTGCAGTCCAAATTGCATTCCAAATAACTATTTTTCTCTCCGTGCAATCAAAATTGTATAGTGTGTAGTTATTTTCATAAACACCTATTGGCGCTGTAGAAGGAAAATAATAACTTCATGTGATTCACAGCAGATGCTGATAACATAAATCTACACACCTGGGATAAACAGGCCTGAGTAATATCTTTATGATAAAAGAAATACATGTTCAGGTTTCCACTGTTGCTACAGGTTGTTTATCTGTTCTGATATACTTGTAATTAATCATCAAGGCCCGACTTCTTTGGTGCCAGGTAGATGGAATATTCTGGGAAGAAAGCTGGGTTGAGGAGAGAGTGGGCTGTAACAAAAACGAACCACATGGAAGGTGTTGCTAATATTTCTGTGTTTTCCAGCAACCTGGAAGGTAAATGAGATGTCATGGGAGGGTCTGAGTCAGCAGGGACAGGAGAGTTTTGCTTAGTTTCAGCTAAATGCTAAAGTTTACTTTACTTTTTTTTTTCACCCGTGTAAAGTTTTAATAGATCTATTTTGCTATTGTCAGTGAAAGGAGAAAATGGGTTTTGCTAATTTAAGTGGCTAAAGTATGCATACTTTAAACGGTAACAAGATGATAAAGTAAAGAAAACATTGTGACAGGCTGCTTAAGGACATGATCAAACTGCAGGAACTAGAGTCTACTAAGCAAACTAAAGCTCTCAGCTGACTCTAGTAAAACCCTCTAAACAGACATTATGTAGCTGAAAATGCATGTAAAGGACCCTCTTCGTGCTGGTGATATCAACAGAGAAGTAGGCAGAAGCATTAAAGTGGAAGTGTTGTAGGTAGCACACTGTTAGGAATAAGAATGAAGATACACTTTAGAAAGAACTCACCAAGGATGAAGGATTTTTACCCCCATATTGTTGTCCCAGAGCTAGTTTGTAAATTATCCTCAGTGTTTTACCCTCACTGTATATAATCTTCACTTCAGTAGCTTGTTTAGTTTGCATCAATATTTTAATAATTTACAGGAAGATTTTTTAAGGACCTGTGATGGGTTCAGTCCATCCGAGATTCATATCGAGCTAGTTTTTGACAAGAGAAATCGCTGGTTGGTAGAATAAATAAGCACTCAGCCAGTTTCTTTTCATAATCTAAGGCATGAGATCACAAGTTTTAAGCAGTGTTTTACTCATTAAGTTTTAGAAAGCTGGTTTTCATATACTTAACTAGCCCTGGGATAGTATTAATTTATTCCAACAGTGCGTTCCTTTGAGTGTAGTAAGTAAACAATATACTTAGAAGACAAAAAAGAAAACCAATGAAACTAAACAAAGGCATATAAAAGCAGCTACTTCCTTTTGGAAGATTGTGTGCTTAAGTTGTGCGAACATCAGTAAGGCAGAATTAAGAGAGATATAGCAGATCACGATAGTACATCCAAATGCATAGAGGGGTATCAAAATAACGATGGATGGAACATTTCTGCTTTTGCTATGTATTGTTTTTGATCCTCATTAGCATGAAGGACCTTAGCTTTATGGACACGAAAATCAACCAAAAAAACATATTTGTCAAGCAGTCAGGATATTCAACCTCCCACACTTATTATGTTTCATATTTAGAAAGGAGCAAAATAATAATCAAAATATTCTCTGACAAACAATACTGTTCAACATCTATTTTCTTTTCCAAGGAGGTGACGGAAAGGTTACAATGACTGTCTTAACAAGCAGCACACAATTCATATTGAATATCCCAAAATGCTACATCAGGGGCTTGAAAAGTTGGAGATTCTGGATGTGAGTGTAAGTACCTCTCATGTGATGAATCTTTTTGTTTGTTCGAAGAGGATTCAAAAGTTACTATTTCATGAGTTTTCTGCCTAGCATTTTTGACTTGCCCTGTCAGACACAGAGTGTGCCTTCATCTCTCCAATCCCCCAATTATCCTTTTGACTTTGAAATTACATCAGAGACAATAGATGGGGAAGAAACCCAAGTTGTGTTTCAAAACTAAGTAATGAGGCAGTTTATTCAGTAAAGCCATCCCCAATGCTTTTGTTTTCCTTCAATGTGTTCGTAAACTCCTGCTGGCATGGAGTTTTATAAAATCTCTCTGGTTCAATTATTGAAGATTCTGAAAATATATTTTTTTTTGCAACAAATCAACAGTTTTAAAGGTGTGAGGTTTGTGCTTAGATTCTTTGTACAGAAAGTTAATGGGTGTGTATTTTTACTCTGATAACCACAAAACCCCACTTGAGATACAAAAATAACAGCGCAGGTGAGATGGCCCTCCCAGGTAAGACTCAGGGTTGTCGCCAGGGGTTTTAGCACAAGCTAACTGTTGCACATCCAATTTTAGAGGTTTATCTGTTATGCCATACAAAATGTATGAACTATTCTGTTTTATTAGTGTGGAGGGATGTGAGAGATTATCTTCTCTGGGTAGTTAATTATTAATTTATATATTCATCAAACTAAGAAAATATTGTAGCAATATATTATTCCCTATGTACCAGGATTTTACCAATGAACAAGTCAAAGAAATTAAAGGAAGCTAAACTCAAAAAAAAAAAAAAAAAAACAGGTATCAACAGCAAAAACGTGTGTTGTTTCAAAGTGAATATTGAATCACATTTGAGTTACTTAGAATTGATCTCTATTCTCTAGGAAGCCCTTTCTACCATTGGCTGTTGTCAAGGGGCAGCAAAATAGAAGAGTGATGAGAGGCACAAGCCACCGAAGAAAAATTACACCAAACACTAAATAATATAATATAAATACAGTATTTACAAGTGCTTGTAACAATAAATAGGCAATTAAATTTTGATACAATAGTAGATTTTATTATTTTTCCTATTTGTATTGTTCATCCCTACATTATTCGTTTATTACTTAATGTTTCTAATTAAAGTTGAATCACATCGATTTCTCTCTTCCTTTATTCCCTTTAGTGCCTCCCATTTAGCTTCCCTCAAAATTTAATGTTTCCTTATTTACTCTTTCTCTGATTATTACTGTTACGTATGTTTAGGAACAGCTACATAAAAATACGACCTTGCCAAGACCAATTTTGTGGTTTGGTGTCTGTGTGATTTAAAGGCTTACCACTCTGCATTGGATAGCCATTTAGCAACTGAATTAGCTTAACTTGGATAAAGCAGATCAGAATCAGCATGTAGGTTTTGGTCCACCCAACTTTGCAATTATGTTTGAACTTGGGAATTTTTCAAATATATCTGACTGTCATGATGCTCAGTAATGTCTAAGACTTGCTGTGATTGGTGAATACTTGTTCCCTGGATTTTTAAATTATAAATGATATAATTTTCTTTCTGATTACTGAGATTAAGTCATCGTGCTTAACCATTAAGGGAATATAGAAATTGACATTATATATATATATATATATAATCACTCTGAAGAAAAAAACAACAGAGTCACTATAATTAGCCCCAAGGAAAGGTAGTCCTGCTAGGTACAATGTGTTACTTGCTAATATGTTATTATGGAGCAAAGGTGAATTTAAACCATATATTAATATGCACAGAGAGTGACATTTACATCTAGCTTCCTTCTTTTGTTTTTAGGTCGTACAGCACTATGTAATGCAGACAACAGGTAGCATAATTTGGCTTATAACTTATGGAAATCCTCATGCCTCAGCCTCTTAAGTACTGAAATGTCATTACTGTTTAAAGTCCTAAAGAAAACTAGGAAAAATATTGAGAATTATCCAGTTGGGCTTCTAAGTTTTCAAAAGATCTACAAATAAAAGCTTATGCGATCCCACCTCATGGTGAAAGCAGGGAATGCTTCAATCACCCATTCACGAAGGCAAAGTCATCGTGATCCCACAGTATGCTATTACATGAAAACTCACTTCCAATAGGGAGTTTTCACAGGGAGTATGTTCTCTAGTGCTCATAACATGTCTTCGTAGGCAGCTGCACATCCATTAGTCAATATTAATAGTATCTCAAGGCTAACAGTCAGTTTGGGTGTCTAAAATATGAAAACCGGGATTCACATAGTTTATGTTTTGGTTTCCATGATTTTTTTTTTTATTTTTATTTTTGGTTGTTGTTCTTTGTTCTTTTTTATCCAAACTACTTACTACTTCTCTTTTGGAAGATTTTCATCATTATCAATCATCATCACCACTACCGTCACCAATTATTTACTACTGTGTGTTTTGTGTGAATAAAGAAAAAAGATAGTACCCACTGGAATAAACATTTACTTTCTCAAACACTGTTCTTCCTGAAGTAATTAGGATCATTCACTTCTGACTCACATTCCAGGACACTATCCTCATATAAAAGATTACATTAACACAATGGAGTACTACACAGCAGAAAAAAATAACGACATCTTGAATTTTGTAGGCAAATGGATAAAGCTAGAAAACATCATTTTGAGTGAGGTAATCCATACACAGAACGACAAATATCACATGTACTTACTCATAAGTGACTTTTAAACATAAAGCAAAGAAAACCAGCCCACAAATCACAATCCCAGAGAATCTAGACAACAATGAGGACTCTAAGGGAGTCATACATAGATCTAATCTACATAGGTAGTAGAAAAAGACAATATCTCCTGAGTAAATTGGGAGCATGGGTACCGTGGGAGATGGTTGAAGGGGAGGAGAGAAGCAGGGAGGGGAGCACAGAAAAATGTCGAGCTCAATAAAAATCAATAAAAAAAAGTTAAAAAAGAATGCAATTTTCAATACCACAAATATGGTATTACATAAATAAATTCACATTGGAGAGAAGGCTCCTTTGTACTCACTAATATAAATGCATAATTATGAATGTCTTCTCTAGTGCACAAGCTCTATATTTATATTCATACAAATCCCTCACATAATAATCCAAATACTATAAGTTTTGTACCACCTAAATCTGATGTGGGAGTCCCCTCTGTATGCTGTGATTACCATTAATGAGTAAAGAAACTGCTCTGGACCTATAGCAAGGCAGAACTTAGCTAGGCAGGGAAAGCTAGGCTGAATCCTGGGAGAAAGAAGGGTGGAGTCAGGTTTTAAAACACCAGTCTCCACTCGGCCCACAGGGACAGTCCCAATGCCACCAATTTTATAGACATCCTTGGAGGGGCAGTCGCAGAGGCTTGTCAGTTGTACATGAGGCAGACAGTTGTTGTGGGTGTCATCAAAGCTGTGGACAAGAAGGGTGCTGGAGCTGGCAAGGTCACCAAGTCTGCCCAGAAAGCTCAGAAGGCTAAATGAATATTATCCCTAACACCTGCCACCCTAGTCTTAATCAGTGGTGGAAGAACGGTCTCAGAACTGTTTGTCTCAATTGGCCATTTAAGTTTAATAGTAAAAGACTGATTAATGATAACAATGCATCGTAAAACCTTCAGAAGGAAAGGAGAATGTTTTGTGGACCATTTTTTTGTGTGTGTGTGGCAGTTTTAAGTTATTAGTTTTCAAAATCAGTACTTTTTAATGGAAACAACTTGACCAAAAATCTGTCACAATTTTGAGACCCATTAAAACAAGTTTAATGAGAAAAAAAAAGGGGTGGAGTCAGAGAGATGCCATGGAGCCTCTGCCAAAGAGGCTGAAAATTTGCTGGTAGGCCACAACCTCATAATGATACACAGGTTACTAAAAATTGGTTAAATTAATAAGTAAGAGTTAGCCAATTAAAAGCTAGAGCTAATTGGCCAAGCAGTGGTTTAATTAATACAGTTTCTGTGTCATTATATTGGGTCTAAGATAGCCAGATGGCTGGAAACCAACAGGCACTCTCCCACTACACAAATCAGCTAAGCGACTTAATTGTCTCCAGTCCATCGTTAAATCTTAGGTCCTTCTCTCTTCCAGCATTTTGGCAATGATCAAATGCTGATATCTCCCTTTGTCTCCAAATACTTCATCATCATAGCAGATTGAATAGAAGAATTTCTGATTGCCAGCACCCATTCTTTGTTTTAACATAAAACATAGGTCATGCGGATTCTAGTAGACTGAACAAATGACATTTGGCACAACTTCTGAGTTGACAATTTGGAATATAATAAACATATACACATGTACTAATATATATCACACACATATATGATGAACTAAAGGCAATTCCAGTTTGTTTCATCCATCAACTCCCCAGAGTTGCTGCATCTTTTCTGTTTATATATCTTTTTTAGTAAATTTTAAGATTAAATAATAAGCCTGTTTTATTAAAAATTGGCAAAATAGTTGAATATGCGCCAAACAGAAAAAAAATGAATGACAAAAAAATGGTAAAATATCCATATTGTGAGTTACTAGAAAAGAACAAGAATGAAAGCTGTAACAGAACTCCAGGAGCTTAGCTCAGTTCTTAGTTGTGGATCGCTGCATTTGCTTCCATCTGTTACTGAATATAGTTTCTATAATGACAGTTAGGGGCCGGCCATTTCAGCCACTCTCTCCACCATTGCTAAGAGTCTTAACTGAGGTCATCTTTGTAGATTCCTAGGAATTTCCCTAGCACCAGGTTCTTTCCTAACCCCATAATGGCTCCCTCTATCAAGATATAACTTTGATTGCTCTTCCTCTTCATTCCTCCCTCAATCTGGCTGCCTTGTTCCCTCATGTTCCCATCCTCTTCCTTTTCCTTCTACAGTTTCCCAGTTTATCCAGGAGCTATTAACTACTTCCCCTTCCTTTTAACCTAGCTTCTTTGGGGTTGTAGCCTAGTTACCCTTTGTTTTGCTTCTAATATCCACTTATGAGTGAGTATATACCTTGTTTGTCTTTCTGTGTTGAAGGCTAGAGAGGTAGGAAGGATCATATGAGCAAGAGAGGTCAAGATCATGAAGGGGAAAACCACAGAGAGCGTTGACTCAAGCTAGTGGGAGTTCACAGATTCTGAACTGACAGCCAGAAAACCTGCTTGGGACCAAATTAGGGTAAGGGTCCCATGCTTAATGAAGAGAATTACTTACTTAGAAATTAATCTTGTTGATTTACCTTTAACAACTCAATAACTGTGACTATGGTCTTGACAACAGTTTGGCCCATTCTGTATTCCTTTCTTGTCCTATAAAATCTTTGGGAATTCTGTTTTAATGATGTTAGAAGTCAGGATGTAGGAAACACTAATGAGTAAGGGATGGTCAACATTTTGAGAACAGTGCAATCGTGTTTCCTCGGTGTGCTTAATCTTGGTTGCTAGGGAGTGGTGTAGAAAATGAAAAATGCAGGTACATGAGATCACAAAAAAATTAACCCTCTTGACATATAATTTTGAGCATCAAATACAGGTATAGTTCTCAAAGGCAACTGGACTTGGAAAGTGAGTTTTGAGTCTAAGTCAAGTTGGATATAATCTTTCCCTAAGAGTATGACTTCTTTGATGCCTTAGCAATAGCGCTGACACGAAAAGAGACCACTTTACTGATTTTTAACCAATTTGTAAATTTCTGCATTTTGAAATTACAAGAAATCAACTCAGTTATGTCTGGGACAGGGTGACAGAAAGAAACAGATACAGTGTAACAAGATGTCATATATTTAAAAATGAAAGAAAATTACTTTTTTTCAATTTTACTGTAGTTTAGTTTGAGAAATGTGATTTTGTATAAACTTCTCAGTACTGTCTGTGTAAGTCCTTCTTCTAAGGGAAATCACTATCTCTTTCCTTCCACGTCGTCCTTCTAAGAAAACAAAAAGACTGAGCAGGTTTGGGGGAGCTTCTTAGATTAGTTAGGTTTCTCTGAACGTTTATTTTCACCAATATTCAAACATGTAACTTGAAAAAGTTAATGTTTTAGAAAACAGTTTGCCTTAATTCTTTTATAGAACATACATTTTTATAGCAATCTGTTTCAAAGAGAAGCATATTTTATCCATAAATGGTATGTTTTAAAGAATAAGGTATTGGTCAATCATAGTGCATTATGTTCCATCAGGCAAACATTATACAGCTAAAAATTCCTTTAAAAAAAAAACTTGTGTACTACATTAAACAAAGTTCTATGTATTTTTATTAAGTTAAAAAAATTACATAATTAAAAAAATCAGATATATTATGTCTTTGCATTTTAATTCAAATTTACAGGGATGGTCTGTAACTGACATCATTTCTGTAATAACTGAATATTTACCTTACATTGCTGGATGCATATATGGATTTACTTAATGCTATTCTTTTTCTGTGGCTCTTATTTGTTTATCAAAACCACAATCACTTTAGATGATACTCAAATGTTTTTATTATTAAGTTTTCTGACTAAAAATGTTCATCAAATACATATTAAATATTCAACAAAAACTTTCTAAAGTTAGTCACAAAGATGTAGCAAAATTTCAAGCACTTTCTACCTAACATTCAAATAGGAACTGTGTTTGCATTATTCTAAATAAAACAAAAGAGGAAAAACTGATAGAACACAGCTTCCCCTAGAATAGGAAGGTATTGATTTTATCATTGTCACATGAGCCTTATTAAATGTAAGTAGTATTCAAAGTATTATATTTAAGATTGTAGGATAAAAGAGCCAGTCAAAGAAACCCTCCCTAGTCCTGAAACCAGAGCCAGACAAGGAAACACACCGTAGGTCTGAAACTAGAGCCAAAGAAACACACTTTGACCCTATAACCAGAGTCAGTGACAGAAATACACTGTGTTCCCATGATTACAACCAAAAAGCTAAAGAAGGTCAGTGAAAGAAAAACAGTTTGGCCCTAAAACCAGAGCCAGCTCTGCCCCTGACCAATGAACATGAAACCAACCAATCCCTGGGCATGAAATCTAGCACCGTGACCCTAAACCCAGAGCCAGTGAAAGAAACACATTCTAAATCTAGAACCTGAGCCCGTGGAAGAAACATTTTAGCTCAGAAACCAGAACCAAAGAAACGGATCCTTACTCAAACCAGAACCAAAGAAGCCCATTTTGTCTCTAGAAACATAGCCAGTAAAACAAAACATAGTTTATCCCTGAAACCAGAGCCATCTCTGCCCCTTACCAACTAAACCAAGAAATCCCTGAGCAGGAAAACTAACAAACCACTGAGGAGAAAACTCTCTGAGAAAACTCTACCACTAAGAAGCCCTTTCTAACGGCCCCTCTGCCTGCTCAGTTACTGGCTGGCCTTTCCCACCCTGGCAGAAGCAGCCACTCTCCTGGACGAGGTAATAAATCTCCGTCTTTTTCTGATTTGCTTTTTGTTGTGCATGTAATTTTGTTTTGCTTTTTGTGTTTGTTTGTTTTGGTTTGGCTTGGTTTTTGAGACAGGATTTCTCTGTGTTACCCTGGCTGTCCTGGAACTAGCTTGGTTGACTGGGAAGGCCTTGAACTCAGAGATCTGCCTACTTCTGCCTGCCTCCTGGGTGCTGGTATTAAAGGTGTGTGCCACCACAGTAAGTATCTTTCTTAAAAGATTTTTGGTGAAGGTCTTCTTTTGCCAGTGCAGAGCAGAAGAACCTTTGCAGAGACGTTTTGTTAGACAGAAAAAAACAAAAACAGAAGAAGAAGTTACATCTACTGAGAAACCCCTTTAGGAGGGGTGCAGAAAAACTTTACACCGGATCCAAAGGAGATTGAAACATTTCTGCAGGGGCTTGCCCTTTGGCAGAGTAAAGCAGAAGTAACATCTTGGGCTGGACATGAGCAAAACAAAAGAAAAAAAAATGAATAAATTTGCTAGGATATTTCTATAGGGAAACAGAAGAGAGCTCAGCTGCACTGGTTCTCTCGCAGAGAGGATTGCTGCATCCTGGGGAGAAGTTCTTCCACACCTCCCCAGCTTCAGGTATCACCTGACTTCCTGACCAGTAAGGATACCTTACCTAGGCTCCAGCGCTGTCCTATTGCAGCTCCTGGTATAGCCTGACTCCCCTACAGGTCGGGATACTTTTCCTTCCAGAACTGTCTCGTGGTAGCTTCAGAATGAATCAAAATACCTTCCCTGTGATGCTGTAACGCTCACTTGTGAGGTTGCTGTGAATTATATTTATAGGTTGATTTTGAAATTTTGAAAACCACAGGGGCCTTCACTTTCCCAACAGTTTATACACCTAGGTTTTTACACCTTTAAGGGAACTGTGATGGAAATAAACATATATCTTAAATGTCTTTTCATCCTGAGCCCTATTAGTTCAGTACTACTGTAATATTTTCAAGTTTGATTTGCCCCTTTCATCTATTGTTATCACAGACAGTGAAATACCTTCTTAAGACTCATGTTCTTTCAAAGAATTCTGTAGTCTGCTTCGTCAAACTTTAACCTGCCTCCATTCTTTCCCTACACAAAACCTTTCCGATGCAGTTAATCCACACAAACTCTACAACTTTTCTTATTCATTTCGCAGATCTCCACTTAGTAACTATTTTATCTTTGAGCCATTGCCCTGTGTTTCCCAGGAAGGACATTTTCTCCTTGTTTTGTAAGCACACATTATTTACTTTCTGGATCATTATGAGAATTGTCGAAGGAAAGTTTAGTGATATTGCATTAAAAAACTTTATGACAGTCTAAAAATGCAATATACTGTACTCAGTCATTTTTAAATGGAAAGGTGTTTTGCTATGGCTTCAAATCTCTCCAAAGAAAGGAACGTTCTCTACTTCCCAGAAAAATATAGTCAGCAATCCACCAGTGATGTTGCTTTGTTTCTACAGCTAATATCAAATAACTGTAGAAACTACTACGTAAGAAATCTATATGCAGATCTCATAAAATTCAAGGATAACCGTAAGCACTAACTTAATAATGACTAGAAGCAGGATTACGTACAGGGTTTGTACTTTCCTCTTATCAGATAAATTTTAGTATTAGAATAACTTAGAAGCAGGGATAATGTATTCTTAGGGAGAAGTCTACAAGCATGTCACATGTAAGACTTTAAAATGCTTAAAATAAGATACTTGAATCTTGTACTCCATTCCCATGGATAACATAGCAGAAAGATAGGGTTATCTAGAAAATGGGTCACATTGAATCTTTACAAACCTTTCACTATTCTCCATAGCATTATTATAAGACACATGTATATTATATATACATATGTTAGATCAATATTTTAAAATGGAATTTTACATGTTAATCGTTAATCATTTACAAAGGTAATATTGATGAAATTTTGACAATTTTATCCAATTTGTAATAACAGTATTAAAATAAAAAAACCATGATGTATAACTGCTTAGTATGCAGACCTAAAGAATATATGAGGTTCAAAGAAATTAGACATCAAAGAAAACATACTTCATAATTTATGACTGCAAACAGCAAGTGGTGTATAGGTTTAAGACCCTGGGTACTGGAGTCTACATGCAAAGTTTTTCATTTCTAGCTCTACTGATATCTAGCTTTCCAATAAAGACAGAGACTTATTGCATGCCTTGAATCTCAGTTTCTTCTCCTGTCAGATGAAACATGAGCAGTTCTTTTTTCCAAAAAAAAAAGGATGAAAGATGAAGATTAAAAAGATGCTACATTGGTTTTGGCAATATGAATGTACTAGTTCATAACCTGATGACATCTCTGAAAGAAAATATTGTTAATAAATACATACATGTAATAAGAATGCAAAATGATGCAAGTCCTTGACTGGCTCATATACTATTTTGATAACAAATATGAATCTTCAAGAGTTGTTTTGATTCCTCTAGCTAAATTTCAAGTTAGTTAATGACTGCTATGTTCCTAAAAAGTGTGGACCACATTCCCACATGCAATATGTGATCAAACAAGGTATGGATTCTGGAACAAAATGATTATTAACTCTTGAAGAAGATAAAATAGGAACTGTTGATTCTCTATACTAATGAGAAGCAGTTTTTACTCTTGGTTTTCCTTCCAAGGTGATAAGAAAATAATAGAGAAATGAAAGACAGTCTCTTGAAATAAAATACTTTGATTTGAATTCTTGCTCAGGAACTTATTGCCAATGAGATTTTGATCTCAGTTTGCACATGTGTTGAGTAAGGATAAAATATAACTTCCAGGTCATAAATACATTACAAGGATTAAAGAAAAAATGTTTTTGACCACATGATGCAGTGTCTGCTATATGACTGATACCAAAGTATTAACTGACATATTACCTAAGACTTCTATTTTTATGTCTGAGCTGAGCTTCGTGAGCAATTGAAAGTGTGTTTCTAATATCTACTAGGCCAGATTAAATATAGATCCAGATTGTGTCAATAGCCAGACCAGATAAGAGTATCAATAAGCATTTGAAAGATGCTTTTATTTGGATAAATGTGAGCAGAAAAGCCTCAAATGTAGGAGTATGACTGAGCATCCTCTAAGACATTGAGAGGATTTTCTACACACTCAAAGACACTGGAAAATGGATTTTTTTATGCCTGTTGGCAGTAGTATCTTCTATTTGCACTACTGAGCCACCTTGTGAGTGTGCCAGGCAACTAAAAATATTTGGAAATGCACAAGGTGCTTGGTATGGGAATGATTCTGTGAATATTCTTTTAAATTCATATATTCCATAAAAACCAAATGAACAAAGAGTTGTTCATCACCCCATACCATTTTCAAAACACAGGGTAAAGATTAAAAATAGTATAAATTATTCTTTAGAGAAATGTCTGATTTACTAAAAGAGCAATGGTCCTCAAGACCAAGGATCAATGACTAGGGATGCTCTTGCCTTTGCTTGCCAATCCTGTTGAGCAGTGGTTCTTAGACTGTGTATTGCAACTCCTTGGGGGTCAAATGACCATTTCACAGGGGTCATATATCAGATATTCTCCACATCAGATATTTACATTACAATCAATAACAGTAGAATAATTTTATATTTGGGGGGGTTCACCACAACATGAGAAAGTATATTAAGGGGTCACAATATTCAGAAGGTTGAGAACCACTGTTCTGGAAAATACTAAATGTAAATATAATTTTAAGAATTTTGAGTGATTCTTTTTAAATCTGCTTGCTCTTAAGATAGCATATCTCTGTCCTCATTAAATTTGTTTTTCTCCATTGTACAAAACATTGTATTTGAAAAAAATATCCAAATGAATAATTTCATAATTTTGTAGAGAGTTCTAAGCTTTCTTCAAAAAAATTATGTCAATATTACATACTTTAAGAATTCCAGTGTAAAGAATCCACTGTCATATCCATAGTTATATGTCCCTTAGTATGTTGAGCTTTCAGTGTTTTCCAGTTTCACTTTAAAAATGCACATATAGAAATAAATAATGTGCATATTTAATAGACTATGTGTTTCTTTCTAAATTGCAGGATTTTATGAAGCATTAGAATGGATTTGGTATCAACACATTAAAGGATCTCACACTAAATGGTACCAAGCTATCAACTGTCATGACTCTGTCACTGAATTCACCTCTAAAAATATCTTACACAGAAGTGAAGGAGACATTTGCAGACAGTTTTGTCATTGAGACATCATCTCATGATACATAATAGATCCTAGGCGCTGTGCTCATTATAAAATGATCTCTTGGATGTAGCAAAGCTAGAATTCCCCATCTAAACACAAGACATCTCTGGCTTCATTGCTTTCAGTGTACTTTGACCTCTTGTGTGTAGCTTTGGGGTCTGGCTGTTTTGCTTTTACGTTTCTGCTTTTAAATGTTTGCTTAGCCCTTTAGCTTTCCATTGCTTACCAGCAACAAAAACAGCTTAGTGCAAAATGTGTAAGACATAACTCACTACACCGTAGCTGTATAAGCATAATCAATGCAGCCGTAAGTTCACCCTTGACTTATGCTCAACAAAAGCAAAGCACATAATGATGCCATATGTAGCAATCGCTTCCTCTTGGCAACAGGTGAAAATGTGCTGGATGAAAATGAAGTGATAAGTGTCCTTCGCTATTTCTAATTTTTCTTAGGTCTTCCTCCTATCATTTCAAGAGGTTAGTTAGAAAGCAAAGGGAGCCACCACCTTTTGCTATTATCTTTTTATTCTTATTCTATCTTTGATGTCTTCTCTCTTCCTTTTCCAGTCCCACAGCCTATCCTTTTGAGTTCACAGTTCTTTGAACTTCTAAATATGACAGTATAATAAATAAGCAACTACTGCCTATTGATTTTGAGTTCCTTTTCCTGAAAAAAAGTGAGATTAATAAAAAGAAATTTACCATTCTTTTGTAGATCTTGTTTGTCATGGGAGAAGTGAGAATAAGTTACAGTTTGTGTCAGTAATAAGCATTTGAAAGAAATTTTGGAATTTTTGAAAAATAAATTTTAAGATCAATATTTTATACAAAAACATATTTACACAGCCTAGCAGTGGTGGCACACGCCTTTAATCCCAGTATTTCAGAGGCAGAGGCAGGCAGATCTCTGAATTCTTGGCCAGTCTGATCTAGAGAGCAAATTCCAGGACAACCAAGGCTACACAGAGAAATCTTATCTTAAAAACCCAATATACACACACACACATACACACACACGCACACACACACACACAAATTTAGTAATTTAAACTCTTTCTTAAGAACATTTCAAAGCATTTTATAAATATATAAGCTACCAGTGAATTTCAGAGGTGTTAGAAACATCCTATTCTGCATATAAGGTAAGTGAAGCACTCAGGTTAATGTACCACAGTCACAAAGCAAGCTGAGAAAGACTAAGGGATTTGGACCCAAAGTAGTCACTGTGCCTTGGACTTACGCATGGATCTGTATCACTCATTAAGTTAGCTTTACCGTATTGCCTTAGTTAAGATTTCTATTGCTGAGATTAAAGGCATATACCACCACACCTGGCTCTAAGCTTTTATTTAATTCCTTCTCATAAATTGAAAATTTGATATCTTGGGTGGTATCTTGTCCTGAGGTCACCACTCCCTTTGTTCCACTTCTTAGGCTATTCATCTGCTCAAACAGAGGATTTAGCTCTATTCCACTTCCTGTTGCCCCTTTACTAAATCTTTACATTTTGTATTTTTATTTGCTCACTTTTCTAATTTTTCATAGACTGTTTTGAGATTTTCTCTGCCAATGGCATTAATCCAAAACTCTTCACTTTAGCCTCAGGAAGACTCTTCAGATAAGGGCAAGAGGCAGCTACATTCTTCACAAGAATATCACAAGAACAATCTCTAGGCACATATTAATATTCTTCTCATCTGAAACCTCGCGAGGAAGGCCCCCACAATTCATCAAATCTCATTCACCACCACTATCGTCTATACTCTTCCTAGTATGGTCCATTATGCATCACTTAAATGTTCATCTGTTTTGCTAAACCATGGCTCCAAGGTCAATATTCCTCCAAACAAAAGCATGGTCAGGCCTACCACAGCAATACCCATTCTCTGCCTTAGTTAAGATTTATACTGCTGTGAAGAGACACAATGACCACTGCTACACTTATAAAGGAAAAACATTTAATTGGGGTGGCTCACTGTGCTGGCTGGTTTTGTCCTAACTTGATGCTAGTTAGAGTCATCAGAGCAAGGAGCTTTGGTTGAGAAAATGTCTGAATGAGATTCAGCTGTAAGATATTTTCTCAATTAGTGATCAGTGGAGGAGGGACCAGCCCATTTTGGGTGGTACCATCCCTGGACTGTTCTTCCTAGGTTCTATAAGAAGGTAGGCTGAGCAAACCATG
The DNA here is from genome assembly GCF_950005125.1 of Chionomys nivalis. Classification (NCBI taxonomy): domain Eukaryota; kingdom Metazoa; phylum Chordata; class Mammalia; order Rodentia; family Cricetidae; genus Chionomys; species Chionomys nivalis. Next base: position 33,332,789 of record NC_080097.1, on the reverse strand, counting down.
GGAGGCAAGCTAGTAAGCATCTCTCCTCCATGGCCTTTACATCATCTCTTGCCTCTGAGATCGTGCCTTGTTGAGTTCTTGTCCCAACTTTCTTCAGTGATGAACAGCAATTCCAAAGTATAAGTCTAATAAACCCTTTCCTCCCCAACTTACTTTTCAATCATGGTGTTTCAGAGTAATAGTAACACTAACTAAGACAAATTGGTACCAGCATAGTGGAATATTTCTGAGAAAATCCTGACCATGTTTTTGGGAGGATTGTGGAAGGACTTTAGATCTTTGGTCTAGAAAAGCCATTGGGTATTGAGAACTCAGTGGGATGTTCTGTGGGAACTTGGAAGATAAGAATATTAAGAGCAGTGCAGAAGATGGATGCTCGGCTTGCAAAGTTTCAGATTAGGGCCAATTGTTTTTTTGAATTAAGATCCTGTGATTCTGGTTATCTGATGCTTAAAAATCAGCTACCCTTAAAAAGAGATACCAGAACTCCTGAAGTGAAACCTTGCTTTATTGGGACAATTGATGCTGATCATCTGGAGCTACAAAATTAGTGGATTAAGAAGAAATCAACATCACTGGTGAAATATTCTGGGAAGTGTTTGCAAGTCAGGTGCCTTAAGAAGCCTATTACATTCTGAGGATATTGTCAGCATTTTCATTATCAACCTCCATATTCTGGAGTTGATAGCACACCTCAAAATTTTGCTCAGGGTTGAAAATTGACATTTAACAATTTTTCCAAGGAATAAACCCAGTCACGTCCTAGGAGGAAACATAGGTTTCTTTAAATATGTGATTCAAATTAGTAAAAGTGCTATTTCTAGAATAGAGTAACTTACTCCAGTAATTACCAGCATACATTTGGCACATAATTTTGCAAATTATGAAATACGTATCACACTTCTTGGGCACTTAACCAAAGAAGCTGGCATGGTACTCTGTTTACAGGTCAGGAAAGTAATACTCAAGAGAATGAAGACATTTTTCAAACTCACATAGTCATCATGAAATTAAACTCAAATACAAGTTCATAATATCATGGACTTCACACTGAAGATTTTTGATGAACTTTGGCCAGATGGGCAAGGCAGGAGGGAGAGAGAAAGGAGAGAGAGAGAGAGAGAGAGAGAGAGAGAGAGAGAGAGAGAGAGAGAGAGAGAGAGGTTGGAAAGTTGGAGAGTTAGCAATGAAGAACAGTATCTTCCCCATTTAACTGCCAACTGACTTAACCTCATTTGCCAGAGGCAACATCTCATTCCATAGCCAATTATAGCGTCCATGGTTATTTATTTATTTTTTTTTGCTGTGAATCTTGAAGGGAAAAATTACACTAATAAATCAGGATTAGAAAAAAGACATTTTACTCATTTGACAGCCTGCCTTGTTTCTGTAACAAACAATGATTTGACTAGAGCAAATGAAATTTTGAAATAATCACTCCAATAAAAATCACGAACTAATTGGTGTAGGTGTTTTTATTAAAACAAAGATCACAATAGTTACAATTCACCAACATAAATAACAATCATCTCCCACATATTTTCTTTATGACTTTTTGAGCAAAGACTCTGTAGATACTGCTCGCAGAGAAACTTTCGGCACCTGACATCTAGACTAATATGACAGATCACATCGCTCAGCATGTTGGAAATTCATTTCAACTTCAGATCTATCTTTGCTAGTTCTGTAAGTGCTGAATGGTGTTGATGGCTGTGCTAATTCTGTGGCATCTTGACTTCGGGCATGAAAGCAAATTTTAGAGCAAAGAAAAAATATCTCTTTTTTTAAAACGTAATGTCACCTTATTTCTTTTTATTAGTTCATGAATAATTAGTCTTCTTTGAGGCATTTTTCAAATAAAACTTTCTGTTGTTTTTCTGAGCTTCTTCTTCTGCATTGTACCTCACTTCTCTTTTCCACCCACTCTCAGTTGTTTACCTTACACTTCCATGTCACATGCTACTTTTTGATTCGGCTCACCTTTCTCAGTAACTCTTGTGTCTTTTCAATGTCCTCTTGTACCATAGTATTCAGCAGAGTTTTCCATGAAGCAGAAAATTTTAAAGACAATTCAGCCTATTTTGGCAGTTTGTCAGTCATTTTCTTCTGTGTCCTGCAGAATGTCTAGAAGACTCTTTCATGAAGCAGGAACCCCGAAGGATCTTCTCAGCTCCAGGCAAGTTCAGTGGTCATTTCTCTGTGGGTTATGCATGTCCAGTTCTTCAAGCAGTCCAGGCAAGAACAGTTTCTAGCCCAAATGGCTAACCAACCCCATAAGGAGCCTGATGTCCATCTTCCTCTTGAAGTAGATTAGAGCTAACAGGAGCAGATGTGTCTCACTGTTGTGCAGAGTCTTAAGTTCTTAAAATATTTTAAATGCCATATTCTGAATGTCTCTAAAAGATTTGAAGAATGCCTATCTAACTTAAATATATCTCTATATATCTAGAAAACCTAACTAACATGACTACAAGCTTGACTATTAGAGTTATAGATGACTCTCTATTTACCTATATTTCTTAATTATACATTACATTTTTAAAAAAACTACACAAACACAATACTTTAATCAAGAGCAGAAATATACATAAAACAAAACTGACCTTAAGTTTGCTTTAATAGAGAAAGATACATAACAATACAAATCTCTGTAGCATATGCCTCTTTAAATGTAAAGAAACATTAATAAACATCATTTGGGAATATGGGCATAGTTATTCTCAAAACTGCTTCCTATGTTTATTGGGCAAAGTAATTTTTTTGGGGAGGTTGTTCAAGGCAACCTTTCAGGGGGTCTTGCTCCATCAAACCACATTTGTCTGTAATTAATCCAGAAGTTCACATCCCCTGTGGAAACAAAAGAAGAACCTCTTTTTTAAAGGAATATATTCTTAGACCCAAATTCTGAAGTGAAGATACCTTTATAGTATACATGCTTACAACAAATTAGTGCCCATGCAGCCAACTAAAATCCACTTAAAACCTCAGAGAGATTGGGAAGGAATCTTAGACGCAAAAGAACAGAGTTAAGCATGGTTTGGTAGCAGCATTTTCTTAGCTGGGCTCTGTTTGTTAAAAGCAAACAGAGAAATGGCTCCTTAAAGAGAGGTTTTCTGATTCAGTGGTAGCAGAAAAAAAAAAAAAAAAAGCCATGCTGTTTTGAAATGCTAGCTTTCTGGGCCGTGCTGCCAGTGCAATCTCTGGCTCTTTCAGTGTTGGGAGCAGTGAGACCCCAGATCCTGAATTTCTTGTAATCCCCTGATCTGAGTGCCTACAGCTGTTCTGAGCATGAGACCTTCAGGAGTTCCTGATGGCAGGAGAGTGGTTTCTGGTGGGTTTGGCTGGAGTGTGGCTATCTCTATATAATCTGACCCTGAACACAATAAAGGGGGCATTCTTGGGGCTTTGGTATCAGTGTGAGAAGGTCTGTGTGTCTGTGTGTGTCTGTCTGTCTCTGTGTCTGTGTTCTCAACCTGCAGCCCCTTGCCCAAAGCTCGTGAACTGGGTTCTAGCGCACAGAGCGCAGACACAGGGGATGCGCATTTCAGGAGGCCTAGTATTTAAGTGGGTTTTGTGAATCGAGTGCTACAGCTTGCTTAATGGCAACATAGACTAGCTATGTACCTAAAAATGGTGAACATTTCTCTCAGAGGCAGCAAACAGCTCCATCATGTTGGACTGGGCAGGGCAAGCAGGCAGTGCTATATTTTCCCTAGAAATGGTGCTGCCTAAGTTCATAAGAAGGGTTTGGCATTTTAAGACGCGTTTCTAGCCAGAAAAGATTACAGATATGCAATAAAAACAAATTCAGATGAAAAAGACCTCTAAATGAGACACAGTGTGTTTAAAAATGTACGTAGGCTTGGGAGAGAGAAGAAAAAAGTATAAATAGATTATTAAAAGAAGTAAATAGAACAACACCAGGACACTAAATATTCAAACTTATGAATCTGGGGATTTTGTACATTTAATACATAACAAGTCCAGAATCTACTATTTGACACCCTGTCAAACAACATAAAGGCACATATTTTTAAAAGAAAAAGTTATTTCTAAAAAGATTTTATTTTCTCACAGCAAAGTTAATTTGGTGAAATAATACTGTATTTAGAACTGATTGGTTATTTGCTGCTTTTTGTTTGTTTTCCTAAGCCAGGCTCTTACAATGGTGCGGTGAATTTATCAGGCAGAGTATTCTCTCATTGAATTTGTAGTAATCCTACTGCCTCTGTTTCCTAGTTTTGAGTTGCATGCCAAGATTCTAGATATGAGCTGACACACTCGGCTGTTCTCTTGCTGTTTTTCATGTAATAAATTTACACATTCTATTCACATAATGTATCATTCATACTTAAAAAATAAAATAGAAAGACAGTGAAGAAAAAAATTTAGAGAACTTACTGCTATAGCCAGTGCTTCCCTCTCCATTACTCTCATATCAGCTTATCAATTCTAGATTTTAAAATCCCAATGACTAATTATTTGAGAAACCTACTCATTTCTCTCCACTCTAACTCCCTTCCTCAGAGCCATTATCCTTCTCCAAAGGTAATTGTCCTTTAACTGATATCCCTGTCTTTTGCTCCTTTCCAAATAATTGTTTACTCTGACACCAGATCTTTATAAAATGCATTTTCTTCTCTCAACTCCATGATTACATTTTCAATGTTTTAGGATTACTTTGTGGAGAATAACCTTCCTTAACATTGTTTACAAGATCCTTTTTAGTCAGCTAATTGTTTATCTTACCAGTCTTACCTTGCAGGCAAAACACCTAACATTCAGGATCTTTTATAACTTCCACCCCAACACTTAGGTCAACATCTCTGTCTGATTGTCCTTTGCTTAAACTTCTTTTCCATTCCTTACATATCAACTCATTCCTTATGAAGTCTCAAGCAGTTGTGGGAAGTCTCCATCTTTAACTGTTCTTCTTTAAAGTCCCTCAACATCCGTATTTACTTATAGTACCAGTGTTATGCTATCCTTGTCTCTTTCCTTATAATAAATAAAACTGAGTTCTCTAACACTGTAAATACAGTGTGACTTTCTCGTGGTCTACTTCTGTAACAGCATGGGAATAGAATCACAGAAAATGCTAAAAGCAGATGCATACAAGTAACATTATACAGACTGAGCACATTCTATTTATGTACTTAGGAGTGTGTGTGTGTGTGTGTGAGAGAGAGAGAGAGAGAGAGAGGGGGGGGGGAGAGAAAACAGTTGCTAAAAAATGAGGCAATGGATTTGAAAAAGAACAAGGAAGAGTATAGGGTAAGGCTTAGAGAAAAAGGAAGGGATGAATGGTGTAATTACATTATAATTTAAAAAGGAAGTGAAAAGAATTAAAATAACATTTGCTTTAGAAATTTTCTGCCTATAAGACATAAGAAAGATTGTTAGGAACCATAAGTATTAGTAGTAAAATATGTCTATTTAGAAAGAACTTTAAACTCTTGACCCAGAGAATTAAGCCTGGGAGTGAAAGTAGATATGAAAGAACACTATCTGGGTACACAAAGAATTACTGAATATTGAATGATCATAAAGATCAACCATAAAATATTAAAGAAGATGTGTAATTATGACTGAGATCAAGCAAATTAACAATAGAAAGTCTTGCTTAGCATGTGTGAAGCACTAGATTCCATTTGTAGCATTACCACCAACAACAACAACAAAAAAAAAAACGAAAACAAGATAAGAAGCAGATAATTTCATTAATTATAAACTTAAAACTCCTCAACCAACAACTCAAATGGATGTAACCCAGGCCCACCATTGGAAGTGTTACCTGGCTACAACAATGTCCAGTTGATACTCCACATCCTCCATTACTAGAAGTCCTTACTAGGGTCACCCGCATAGATTCCTGGAATTTTCCACTGCAATAGGTTTTCATGTAGCTCCCCAAATGCATGCCAATTCCAGTTGTCTCTCCCTGCACTCTTTCCTTTCATCTGTCCTGGTCCCATTACAACCTGTCCATAGTCCACCCACAGACTTTATTCTGTTTTCCCTTCCCAGGGAGACCTATGCTTTCTTAATATATGCCTCCTTTTTATCTAACAATTCTTGGTCTGTGGACTGTAGCTTAATTATTATTTACTTAACAGATAATATTGGCTTATAAGTGAATGAATATAATATTTGTCTTTCTGAGTCTAGTTACCTGACTAAGTGCAAACGGAGGTGAAGTTTTTCATTGGTCCTGACCACCAGGTCCCAAATAATCACACAGATGCTAATATTAATTGCAAAATGCTCAGCCTATAGCTCAGAATTATTACACTTATACCTTATGTTAACTAATTTCTATTAATCTACATTTTCTCACAAGGCAAGTGACTTTACCTGCCCTCTAGCATCTTGCTTCCCCAGAGGCTGGCTCATATCTCTCTTGACTCTGCCCTTCTTCCTCCCTGTATTTTCAGTTTGACTTTCCCATCTAGACTTATTATGCCCTGTTATAGGCCAAATCAGCTTTGTTACAAACCAATGAGAGTAATACATGTTCACAGCACACAGAAAAATTATCTGAAACTAACTCAGAATGATAGATTAGGGATACAACAAACATAACAAGTTAGAATAAAGACAGTATATAGCAAGCCTATATGCAACATTGGACTTTTTTTGTTATAGCCGAATGAAGTGAAGTCAAATGCAATTCCAGTGAATTTGAATTAATTATGCTGTGAAGAACTCGAAGAAGTGTCCAAGCTATATGATTTAAAATGTAGCAGCCAAAGTAGGACTTTTTCGGTGTACTACAGACCCAATTAGTATTTCAAAGAAATTTCCCTTATACCAGTATACATTCAGCCAAACAAAATTTCACTTAACATGCTTCACCCTTCTTGTAGAAAGTTAGTAGCAAAGGACTAGACGTAACATTAAAATAGAAAAGTTATTAAATGAACAATTAGTAATGAATTATCCAAGCATATGGAATTTAAGTAACCTTTTGGCAAACTAAGCTTATATTCAATATATTTATGGAGAAAAAAATAAGAAATGACATAACCTGATTCTGTAGGCTGTTAATAGCCACAGAGTGTTTATCAGCTTTAGATAAGTGATTTATTTTTCGTTTCATTGTTATGACAAAGTAGAAGCCATGTGAAAATATTTGAGTGATGATAGGAAAACATATAATTATCTACTTTAAACTCAGAAAATACATTAGAACAATTATTCTTCCATCAATGATAAAGTGGTCTATGTTCCTGCCGCAAATTTCAAGATGTCCCTTCCGTGTCACAGAAAAAGAAAACATTAATGTCAGAAACATTTCAACAAATATGCTTGTCTGTTTCAAAAAAAAATGACAGAACTTCAAAAAAATAAAATTGGTAATTATTTTAAGACATGTATCTAAGATAAACCTGTATTTGAATTACAAATATTGCTTTTTTGTATTGTATATGGGATTATGAAGATCCAGGAAAAATAATAAATAATATCACAGCTGGTAGAAAAAAATAATAGCCTCACTTATTTCACTGTTCCCTCTTCTTTTTCTCCTTTTTTATTTTCCCACTTTTTCCACTTTATCTGCTCAGAAAACTAAGCTGGAGCTTACATGTACAAAGAAAAGATAAAATGTCACCTCGAGAGCTTTTGTCAAAGGCAGACTCAAGCTAAATATTCCAACAAAAGACGTGTGAACAAAAAGCTAAAATGTGGTAACAAATCTGTAATGAGCTACAAGAGAAGTAAATCAATAATTGCTATCCAGATCTCTGGAAATTATCCTGTCCCTGATCCAACCAGGCAGGGCATGATTTTGTGGGAGTATTTTGTGTGTTTTGTGAACAGAGCTCTCCTGTGGGAACAGACTGCAGAAGACATTTTAGGAGGAGGAAGAGAGCAACAGGAAGAGGAGTTTGATTCATGTTCAGCATCTCAAGTGGAGGGTAGAGTGCAAGCACTGAATAATGAAACAAAGAAGAGATATTCAGCATGCCAGGAAGGTTACAGCTAGAGAGCTGTTAGAATTATTTAAAAAGGTTAGGCTATGAATAAACATGCTTCATCAAGGTCTCTTACACATGCAAAGAGAGATGTTAATGAATAATAAAAGAGTAATGGGGACTGGTGAAGAAATTAATGTTAATCTTATCCAAAGCAGATACAAATTAATATTGGAGCAACATTTTTGTAATCACTTCTCAAGGCAAAAATTCAATTAATGTGACTATATCAATATTTCAAATCTCAGTCCCTTGAAAGTGTTCTTGTCTCTCTTCCTATAAGCTTGCATCCCTCTGTGGATGTCTTTGGCTCCTTCTTGCAGCACTTGCAGAGATTCCTAAATTGTGTGGATGGGAGAAATTGGGAGCCTTTCTATAAACCACAGTGTTATGATATAGAATTGCCTTAGGGCGTGTTTCAGTTAGGAAGTTCAGCTAAGAGAAGAATAATTACTCTAAAGAAAATGTATATATAAGCCCAGAACAGTGTGCCTTGCTTCATTATTTTATTTGCTATTTTACACACACACACACACACACACACACACACACACACACACACACACATGAGAAAGGTGCAAAGTGCAAACACACATTCTCTTATTCATGTTTTCAGTCAAATTATACTTATATACATATGCAGCATTAAATAGAATCACATCAAATAGAACAGCTCACAAAAACAGCCTAACAGCACCAATACCACGAGGAAGGAATTAAGTAAAATCAAAGTAGAGAGAGACTTTTGAGTTTGAGCTAAATTTGATCCTTTGTTGTACTTTGCTTTGATGACAGCCACAGAATGTGGATGTTTTCCTGGGGATTATTAATATATCTGATTTTTCCCCACTGGAGATTTATTTTATCTTGTACTCCTGTCTTTTGTTGGTAGTCACATTGTGAGTGACTCTCCTTATTTGGCATATAATATAAATGCCTGCCATGGATTTTTTTTTAAGGTGTCAGAGACTTCGAAAAAGTTTATAAAACTAAATGGACTGCTCGAATAAGTGTTTTGCAGCTGTGCAGAATGTGTTGTTTATATTGTAATGCCCTGACAAGTCTGTATAATAAGAGGTTCTAACTCCACCATACAATGATAGAATGGGCTTGCTTGATGCATGGTTCTGTAGTGAAAAAAAAGAAAAGAAGAAAAGAAAGCTTGTGTGCTATTGTCTGCCCAAACCAAAAGATAATCCAAAGCAAGTCACTCTATTAAAATAACTGTCTAGACAATCTTGCTTCTGTACTTTTAATCGACAATGTATCATTCCTATAATGAAAGAAACATGAAATGTTTTCCATACAGAATGAAATCCCCGAGGTTCTGGGATTTGTCTCATTATATAAAGTTTTCCTGTCACCCTCAGGATGCCTTTTCTCATCTTTGCTTCTCACCCGAGTGGCGCATTTTCTGTCAACAGCTTTAGCCTGCATAACCCAGCGTATCACAGAAGAGGGATATACTGGAGATAAGATTACTTTTTTCCATTTATGTAGAAAATTATAGCCGGTATTCCTGCCGAAAAAAAGGATTATTCTGCAATGTGGGCAGCATTCTGCACACTCATTAAATAGGCAGGCTACAATTTTACTTTATTTTATTTTTAAAGAAGTTGGATATGGCAGGAGAGACTATCTGAGATCTCATACTGTTAAATTCACCAGGGGGAAAATTACCACTTGTGTATTCTCCTCAGATACCTTTGATAACTAGCAGTTCAATGCTGTACTGATAGCTTCCCATGGCCAGGAATCCTATCACCTGCCTTAATAATTTTGACTGAAGGAAGGTTAATATGATGGAAAAAAGTGAACTTTGTCAAGTTCATTGAAGTTCAGTTATGAACTGACAAGCTCAAGAATTTTCTGAGAAAGGATATTATCGTGGTCTGTGATTCTCCATTAATTTCTGCTACTTCTCTGTGCTCTGATTGATGTGTTATCCTTGGGATTGCTGTAATCTTATAGAAGCCTTTTCTTCTAGTCTTATAATATGCCTTTATTCAAGCATCATCATAGCAACTATTATCCTCATCATCAGTTGCTAGACACTTTGATGTATGTGAACCAATAAACTTGCTTTCCACGAGCAATTTTATATATTTTTACTCTTTATTTTACTTGTAGGCACACACACACACACACATTAATATGACTCAGATAAAAGCACTAATTTTTTGAATGCTTGGTCCCCATTTGGTGGAACTGTTTGGGAAGGATCAGAAGGTGTGGCTAGGTTAAAGGAGGAATGTCATTAGGGTAGCATTTGTATTTGGGGTATCCAAAGCCTATACCATTTCCACCTATCTCTGTCTCCGCCACGAGGTTGTGTAACAGAAGTCAGCTCTCATCTACTGCTCCGGTGTCACGTTCGCCTGCCTGTTGCCATGTTCTCATCTCAATAGTCATGACTCTAATGTAGGTGTTTTACTGTTTTTGTTTTTTGGGGGGCCCATTACCCAGCTTCCAAATAGTTCACACTTGGTGGCTTATTCTTAGTTATGAATGCCAAACATCAGCTTGGCTTTCTTCTTGCTAGCTTTTCTTAACTTAAATTATCCTGACTACGTTTTGCCTCTGAACTTTTATCTTTCTCTATTTCTGTATACCTTTCTTTACTTCTTTTTCTATGGCTTGCTGTGTATAGCTAGGTGGCTGGCCTCTGATGTCCAACTCTCATTGTTTTCTTCCTTTTCTTCATTTCTCCTTCTGTTTATACTCTCTGCCTAAAACCCAACCTATCTTTGTTCTTGCTTTGATGTTCGCCATTAAACTCTTTATTAGGACAATCAGATGTTTTAAATAGGCACAGTGATACAGTTTCACAGATTTAAACAAATGCAACATAAACAAAAATCACACACCTGAAAATAATATTTCCCAAGACTTTAACACTGTGGATCCATGAACCCCCAAATTCAATGTTGCTTTTAATAAGCTTTCATGGTCATGGTATTTTATCATGGAAATAGGCAGGTAACTAAGCCACCATATTTGTGTAGAAAATCCAGGCTCATGATCACAGTGCAATACTCCCATCCAAATGCTGTTTTATAATATTGCACTTCAGGTATTCTTCCACAAATATATTCATTGATTTTTTTCTGGCTATACTTCATTGATATTATGTAACTTCCTTGAGAAGTACTATTTAATAAAGCACCATTAGGATATCAAAGTTAAGAAATAATGGGCTTTAAATGCTTTGCAGTACAAGAAAAAGCTTAGTATTGGTGGGGTTTTGTAGTTTTGTGTGTTTTGTTGTGGTGGTTTGTTTCTGACAAGTTTGATGGTTTAAATTCAAAGCTTAAAGAGCTATCCTAGTGGGAGCAGCGTTGATGAGAGTAGGGTGGACTGTAGAGTCCTGCTCATGAGGTTTCAGCAGGGAACAAGGACTCTTCTGGGTTAGCAGGTATTTGTGTAAGATTGATTGACTTCTCTGAGGAAATTTTAAGCCATTACCTTGGTTTGTGGTGTGGTTGATACTGATAACACTTCTGCAAGTCTAGAGTTGAAAACAGCAAATGAGACACATGTTGGGGAAAATGCACTAGGACGTTTTTTTTGCAACAATCTAGGGGTGAGTTGGAATAGGGGATGGAATCACTGAAGAGATTAGCATCATTTATGAAAGGCTTCTGTTTTACATTGAAACATAGGAAGAGTAACCTAAGGGAACCATCTGACTCAGCTAAGCTTCCAACTCATAAAGGGAGAAGGTTTGAAGTATCTTTTGTTCCTAGACAAAATGAGTACACAGAAGCTACTGCCCATGTGGTCCATGTGAGGTAAGGACGCATCTCAAGTTAGCAATCAAACTTGCCAGAGCTGTCTACGTGGTACTAAATTTAGAGGCATGAAAGATTTAAGAGTCATTGGGAATGGATTCTTCTACTGTTGTTTCAGGGAATTGCTGAGGATAGGCAGTAGAGGGGCAGGGGAGAGCCCGAGGAATGGCTTTGAGAGCTTATAGTTTGAAGCAGGGAAAGAAAAGCCTGCATTGTCAAGAATCGCCCCAAGATGGTGGAGATAGCAGAAACATGAGACATTTGTAAAGAAGAGGTACATGAAGTGGAAGGAAATGATCTGAGATTGAGTTATTTGTTGGAAGTATCAAAGCTGGAGGGAATGAGTCATCTAAGCCATTTGAAACTGTAGTTTCAAACATTGTATAGGACTTGGTATTTTCCTTACTTGGTTTCAGTCTTGCTTTGGTTCATAATTTCTTTATTATATACTCATTCTTCCATTTATAAAATAGAATTTAAAACTCTATGCTATTGTATATTGGATGTGCATACTTTACTTTTTTATTTTATAGTAGTCTATAGTTAAAACATTACCTTGCATCTGTGGGAGAGATTTTGGACTTTGGATCTTTCAACAGTTTTCAGTTTAAATTGTTAAAGTTTGTTGGAACTTTTAAAGTTGGAATGAACACAGTTTATACTACGAGATGGCCATGGTCCTATATGAGCTAGGGATTTGAAGATATTTGTTTGAATGATAAATGTCTCCCATAGACTCCAGAATGTCCATACTTGTTGCCCAGTTGACACTGTTTTGGAAGGTTACAGACTTTAGGTGGTAGGGCCTTGTTAGAGGCAGAGTTTCACAGAAAGAGGGTGTTTTAAAAGTCTATAGACTCAACCCATTTCAGTTTGATCCCTCAGGCTACTGTATAACAAGTTGCCACCTCTCACCTTTCTGTTTGCATCATGCTGCTCTTCCCACTGTAATTAACTCCACTCTAACCATAAAACAAAGTAAACTGTCTTCCATAAGTCATCGCTAGTCATGATGTGTCATCATAGCTACAAAATATAACTAACAGTAGTAACCAAGTAGCTTATCTATATTTAATATTCCTTCTTACATGTTTATTTCAGATATGTCTTTAAACACAGAGAGCAGTAAAATATGCCTGCTTCTTTGTCATTATAAATTCAAATGTATTACTTTTCACATATTAACATGCTTTAGTATTTGATAAATATGAAAATTCAAATGATGATAGAAAAGTTTTAAATATTGATTTAAATACAGTAATTGTAGTAAACTGACAGATGTGAGAGAAATAAAATCAAAGTCTCTTAATAACATAATTGTCTAGTAGAATTCCTTATTGAGTAACCAGCAGCAGCCAATCAAATACCAACACTCATAGGTGAAAAGCAGTAGGTATTGGCATGATGTGGAGATGTCTACCATCAAGGAAGAGAGATGCCTTTTCAATGCACTATGAATCTATTCGTGGTGCTTTCTATAGAATATGATTTTCTGGATCAAGTCTAAAGTAACGTACTAGGTTTCATTGAATCAGTATTGTAATTAAAAGTTATACAGTTTTCCACTTTCATGCAGCAGATAGTTTCACGTCATTTTATGAACATTTTCAAATTTGTGTTTTACCAGTATCCATCCCCTTTTAGGGACTGATATATTCCTCATGTCATGCAGTGATAATTTCAGGATAATTTAAGGTATATAAGTGCTCACCATGAAATGGGTGAGCTTGTTCCTTTCAGAAATCTTTTCTCTCCAAGCCATAATAATACAAAGGAATGTGCAATTAAGTTCTAGAGACTTAATTTTTAATATATAATACAAAATAATTACTACATTTTAATCTGACTATGAAAAACAGATAAATGAAAAGATTGTACTTTAATACATTTCCATAATTTCTACATATCTTCAAGGTGTTTGTATTTGTAAACAAAACTTTACATTCTTCAAATTAATTCACTCTTTTCTTCAGTATGGAAATTTCTGTTGTTTCCATCTAAAAATAGTAAATGGCTAAATTTCCAAAATCCAAATAGCAAGTAGACATGTTTTATTAATAACATTAAATGTATTTTCATACTCAAACCATAACATGGATTTAAGGTAAAACAGCAATCAGTTTGATCTCATTTATTGAAGATAGCTTATCTTGCCATTTATTCCTCAGATCTCCATGCCTACAACTTTATTCTTTCTAGTTAATCTTCCCTTAATCTCATTCAATATCTAAGGAAAAAATCTTAAAATACAAATACAATAATTTTCAATCAGTCTGCTTTGATAGTTGGTCAGAAATCTTGAAGTGAGATCCAAGCTTCTGTGTTTCGCAAGGCCTCTCATAGCTTAGCTCAGAAATTAGTCTTTTTGTTGTTGTTGTGTTTTTTTTTTTTTTGACAGGTTTTTCTGTGTAACAGTCTTAGCTGTTCTGGAACTAGCTCTTGTAGACCAGGCCTGCCTCTGCCTCACGAGTGCTCAGAGCTTATTCTTAAATTTCAACTCATATGATACTCGTTTATAACTCAGTTCAGCAATGTCCACTATTCAGAAAAATTCTCAACTGTCTCTGTGTAAAAGTTTCTTTTGTTTGTTTTTGTTTCTTTGTTTTGTTTTGTTTTGTTGGTCAACTTTATTGTGCATACTGACCACAGATTCCCCTCCCTTCTTTCCTCTAGTTCCCTCCCCATCAGACTGTCATCTATCCCCATTTCATCTACTCCTCCTCCAGCTCCATTTAAGAAGAGGCAAGCCTACTCTTGGCTTGACCAAAACATGGCACATCAGGTTGAGGAAGGACCAAGCTCCTCCTCCTGCATAAAGCCTGCATAAAGGCTGGGTTAGGTCATCCAACATGAGAAACATGGTAGCTAAGCACCAGGGACAGGTCTTGATCTCCTGATAGGAGCCTTACAAACTGACCAAGCTACACAACTCTCACACATATGCAGAGTAGGATGGTCTCATGCAGGTTCCCTAACTGTTGGTCCAGAGTCAACTGTGCTCCCCTGAGCTCAGGTCAGCTATCGCTCTGGGTTCCTTCACCATGATCATTGCTTTTGGCTCATACAGTCTCTTCTCCCTTTCTTCAGGATTCTGGAAGCTTGACCCAGTACTTGGCTGTGGATCTCTGAATCTACTTCCATCATTTACTGGATGAAGGCTTTCTGAAGACAATTAGGGTAGTCACTAACTAGGGGCAGAGTGGAGAGGATGGGGATGGGAACTTGAGGGAACAAGTTGGACACACACAGGAGGTGGGTTGAAGGCAGAAATGAGGGGGAGAAAAAGGAAAGAGACATCTTGATGAGGGATCATTTTGGTGTTAAGGAGAAACCTACTGCCAAGAAAGACCTCAGTTAAGACTTCCATCAATAGCCGGGCGGTGGTGGCGCATGCCTTTAATCCCAGCACTCGGGAGGCAGAGGCGGGCGGATCTCTGTGAGTTCAAGGCCAGCCTGGTCTACAAGAGCTAGTTCCAGGACAGGAACCAAAAAGCTACGGAGAAACCCTGTCTCGAAAACCTCCCCCCCCCCCCAAAAAAAAAAAAAGACTTTCATCAATAGTGGAGGGGGTTCCTGAACTGGCCATCTACTGTAATCAGTCTATATATGACTTATTATGAAAAGTGTTTCCTACTCTATTTCACCTATTTATTCTCCTTGGCTTGCCTCTTAAATATATGACTGGTTTTATTTTCCATGGTTTATTATTTACCTTTCACTTGAATATAAGATCCATGGTAACAATTACAATTATTATGTATTCTTCTTGTAGGCAGCACATTTACTTTTTTCATAATAACCATTTATTGTCCCATACATTGAAAGTTTTTATTAATTTATTTCCTCTATTGTATAAAAACACATGGGTCAGTCCTTAAACATTCTATAGTGATCTTTCTGTAAGCTAGTCTTTTACAAAATAACAAACAAATGGTGTTTGGAAGTGTTAAGTTTCATTTATTTTGTATAGTGGACACAAAATTAATAGGAATACAATACAACCATGAACTTTATTAAAAATTGCTGGAAAACAGGTTTAGAAAGTACTTAAAATATGTCAGGTGGTGTTGGCACATGTCTTTAGTCCCAGCACATGGGAGGCAGAGGCAGGCAGATCTCTGTGAGTTCTTGTCAAACACTGGTCTACAGAAATAGTTTCAGAACAGCTAGGACTTTTACACAGAGAAAGCCTGTCTCGAAAAAAAAAATAATAAAACAAAAAGTAAAAACAAAACAGAAAACAACAACAAAAGGCTACTTAAAACATAAAGGTAAACTTAACAAATCTTTCCTTATCTGTCACCTTGAGGTTATAAATATAAGATTTTTGACTATATTTAAACAACTCTGTGCTGAATAACTAACCCAACTCCCAGGTTACTTCTCAAAAATATATAGGCCAAGAATGCTCTTTAGAATGGTTATCAGATAAGAAGAGGGAGTTTTGAGAGGAACATTTCAAACTTCCTACTTCAAGACAGCTGATTAAGCAGAAATCACAGAACAAATCACCTTGGAAGATATTAACATGAATTTCATATTAAAATAGTCTCAGAAATATTTCACATCGCTCTTTCTCTTTCTGGCTTTTTCTCTCTCACACAGTCATATTTATATACCCAAATTATAAATGGACAGAAGTTAATAGAGTGTGTGAAATTCTGAGCTAGTTAGAATTCTCTAAGAATACCAGTTAAACATTTTAAAAGTCTTTACAAGTAAATATTCTGGTTTTAATATGCAGTATAAATTTTATAATAAAGTTGTAACTAAGTGTCTTGTATCATGTGTTGAACCCTTCAACAAATCCAGTTTGGACAAAAACATTTACCTAGTTAAATTTGGCAAGTTTTGTTTTTTGTTATTAAAGAGATGCATATTTTATTTCTAAAACATAAGCATGCAATAAGGTCTTTTACTAAAAATGAAAACACTGACCATCTCTGAACTTGCTCTCTTGTTAGTTTTCTGATCACAGCCTTTGATGCAAAGCAGCATTCCTTACCATCTGCTCCAGAAGATGCTACAAATACTGCTTTTTCACATTGGTAACAAAGGTGTCCTAAATTCAGTGCGACCACTGTTATTAAATATCTTCCACCTAAAATATCAGAGAGTGTAATTTCTCAAAGATAAAGATACTCTTCTCTAGTAAACTGCAGTTTACCAGACTGAGTTAGACCTGCACAGGTTTGGTTCCCAAATAATAATGAGGGTCACACTGGGAAATCATCTAAAGATTCCGTTTTAGTAGAAATGGTGTGCAGTCAAGATTCAGTGTTTCCCACAAGTCCTTAAGTAATGCTGAATGGTGAAGCTTGTGGGTTTTTTAAAATAATATTTTCATGAATTCAACAGGGACATTATAGATGATAATGGAATTAGTCTGGAACTCAACTGAGCAGTGGGACTTCTTTTTTGGTTACATTTTAGAGCTTATTACTATGGTCTAAACTAGGATGCGGAATAGAAATATTTGATATTTTGTTTACATTGTTTTGTAATACATGAAAGGAATCAGTGTTTTGAAGAGATTCCTATGACAAGCATTTTTGGAGTGAGGGATGCTGATCTCTTGATACGTACTATTGAATAGTAGATATACATATAAGGACATGACAAATAAATAAAGAAATAGATGACTAAACAAATTTATAGTAACAATTATGAAATGACTTATGTAATTAAATATGTAATGTTACTGATTTGCCTAGTACAATAATCTTATTTCAAGAATTTGTCTTCTTATGTGTACTTGTTAATTATATTAACCTCATGCAAAATATGATCAGATTCAAGCATTAGCTTAAGCAGATGAAGATACTAAAACTCAAGGAAACTAAATAGTTTTCACGAGTATACATAACCAGTAAAAACAAAAACAAAAATGTCTCCCTGCCTTTACTTGACATGTTATAACTGTTTAATCCACACGATAATTAGATGACATAAGCATCTTTAAGTTGAGGTGGTTGGAGAGCACCTACGGCCCACCTGGTGCCTCTAGGTGCCATTTCAATGAGCAAATATATTGTGGAGAAATGGGACAGAAAGAGAAGCAGTGGTCTTTCCCTTTCTCCCCTTTCCCCTTCCTTTCCATAATCTGCTAAATAAATATCCATCCTCACTCTGCATAGCATGCCTATCTATCTTGGTCTCTCACCCTCCAAGTGGCTCCCTGCCTGGGACTGGCCGCCTTCATTACCCACTGTGGTCTCATGCCTGCTGCCCATTGCTGCTACTTGGGAAACAGCATCATTTTATTTTTACCATAACATCCTTGATTCCAAACTTTATCCCCTTTATTGTCTGTTCTCCTGATATTCTTTCTCAGGACACTGTCACTAAAGAATGATCTGCTGACCCAGATCACGAATGTCACATAGTAAGTATGTGTTTTAAATAGGATTCTCATCTGGAAATAACACCTCTAAATTCATATTCTTAATCACTACCATTTTGCCATTACATATATGTTTTATTACTATCATCATAAAGCAATGGATTAGTTTAACAAGTCAACACTAAAATGCAATATAATGAGAGGAAATGAATTTCAGCAAATGTGTGTAGGGTGATGTTCATCATAGTTATAGATACTGACCTACAATGCCCATCATACAAACAAAGCTCATGGAAGTATGAGAACTAGATATAACATGATAGCAGAGGGTGAACAGGTGGATAGACTCTTGAAGATGGATGCTAATTCTCAAAGAAAAACAGAGAATCTTTAAAGGTTTTTATGAGACAACGTTGCTGGGAGCAAGGACACATGTGTCATGGTCACAGCCAAATGAACACTCTTCCAATGAAGGGGAGAGGGATTTAACGTTGTCCTGCTTTTCTCCAGACAATTCTTCAGTTAGAAAGAAGACAAAGAAAACATAGCATGAGAGATTAAAATCCAGTTTTAAAATCATCCAAAACCCTGGAAACAAACCAAGTAAGATGAAGTCAAAGCTCATTAAGTTGTGTAGGTTAAAAGATTTTAGCCTCTAGGCTACTACAGCAATGAAAACCCCTGCATGATTTCACTTGCATAAGACATGATACATAGTTTAACTGAAGTTGAAGTTGTACTTTCAATTGTCACTTCAACATCTACCAGCATGCTCACCCATTTGGTTTAGTGGTATACTTCACTTTCACATTAACTATTTGTTATAGTTAATAAAATATACACCTTCTAATCCAGTCTTCATCAATCTACGATGATGGCATTATAGATCCCAATTAAATTTCTCTTTGTTGATTTGGCTCTCCAGTATGTTCTGTCAATCGGCAGTTCTAGAGAATGAAAAATTAATTCTAGAGAATGAAGTAATTGCTAAAGTGTGGTAGAAATAGCTTATTCTCCTATGTATTCTACTTGTATTTTATAGACAATGTTTCTTTACTTTGGCCTTGGTAATTATTTCTATTTAATAGTACATTCAAGTGTTCTCAGCATTTGTTGAACCAGTCACATTGCAGCCTCCTCAAAGATGTCACTGTAGAGCAACCCCTCCAGCTCAAAGCTCCGTGGATCTCTTTTCTCAGATGAGATATAACTGTGAGACAGGCAGTACCCTTTACCTAGCATTCTAAACTTCAGCTTTGTAGAATTCTTCTAGGAAGCATCCAAGTTTACAGTAATTCTAACCTCTTCTCTGCCCCCTGAGTAGTAGCTTCATTCCACAGCTACCACCTCTTCAAAAAAATATTTTTTTTCACTCTTCATATTTTCAATACCTAAATGATAAGGCTTGAATGTGTGACCTCCCAGATTCAAATTTTTCTAAGGGACAATTAAAAAATGCAACATGAAAGAAGGAATGACTGGAATCTTCCCTCCTGAATGAGATGAAGGGACTTATTAATGAAAGAAGTTTCAAGTAACATTGAACTCTCTCACCCTTCTGCTGTCAGCAATATGAGGACAGTGTTAAATTTTCATTGCTCTCACAAGATACCTGACATAAAATAAATAGATACATAGATAGATGAGAGAGAGAGAGAGAGACAGAGAGGAGAGAAGTAAAGCAAGGTTTGTTTATTTCAGTTTCAGAGGTTTCAGTCCATGATCTGACATATCTTTTGGTCCATGGTGCAGCAGAAACATCATGATGGCAGTCACTGGCAGAAGACACCACCAAGCACACAATTCCAGTTGAATACTGGAACCCAAAGTCTCTTCTGAGACGGAAGGCAATCGGGTAGTAATCAGAAAATATTAAGAAAGAGTAGACGCAAGTTAAATTTTTAACATGTAAATAAGCATCCTCATTTCCATTCTGGAACAGAAGAATAGCAAGTAAATATGGGATCAAAGCAATCTGGAATAAATAGAACAAACAAGTACATTCATGTCTATCCACTGTGACACATGATTGCAATGTATGAGCTCAAAAGAGCTTTGACAGTCATATCCCTATGACCTTCATGGCTGAAACACAGATTGAGATTGTTATAGGCTAGCTTGACTCATTGACTATGGATTGTCTTGCCAACTGATCCACATCCCTCCCATTCATTTTGTAGGATATCCCCCGATGTGTCATATTCATTCTCTTTTATGTGCCATGCATGTGTTGACTTCTCAAGGGTTCAACATAAGATTCTAACTCTACCACACACTTCATAACTTCCCAAGATACCTTTTGAATTCAAGCTAGAATTTTCTGTCACCCCACAACTTTTACAGTTTGCAAGCCTTCAAAAGAAGGAACACATACAGCACTAGACCAAGGAACAATTCAAGTGGAAATGAGAAGTTAGAGACTGGATTCAGTTGACTACCAATGCTTGAACACTGAAGCACAGCTGAAAGAATTCTAGAGAAACAGTTTTCTTTGATCATGTATGTATGTGTTTATATGTGTGCATTTGTGGGTAGCCATAGGTGTGTTTAAGTATGTTAGCACTCATGTGCATGTCATATACACATGTGCACATCAGAGGTTAGTGTCAAGTATTGACTTCACTAGCTCCTCAAACTTAGTTTTCAAAACAGTTTCTTTCTTTGAACCTAGTGCTCATCAGTTTAGTACACTGCCTGGGCAGCTAGGCCCAGGAATCCTCCTGTCTTGGCTTCTCCAGGATTGGGGTTATAGACATGCCTAGGTATGTTTGAATTTTTATGTGGATACAAACTCAGCTATGCATGTTTGCATAGGAAACTCACTGAGGACTGAGCCAACTCTCAAGTCTGGAAAAAAAAAATCATTGGCCTTATGTGAAAAATGTACACTGATGTTGTCTTCCCCAACAAATGTCTTTCAAAATAGATTACACGTGAGCCTGCAATGGGTGGGGTGCACTTAATTTTTGATGTGCTTGCAAGTCAACTTTCCCGTTGTTTCAGCTGGAAGCTCTTTGGTTGCTTTTTTGCCCCTCGTGCTAATTTAATCTGCAATCCATCACCTTTCTCTGTACTTTTGTTGCGTTCCTTTCAGAGACAGACTTGTAGTCTTCAGTTTGTCCCAATCTGCTCTTGCTCAAAATTCTCACTGTAGTATGGCTAAAAGCAGAATATTTGCCCAGCCTAAATGTTTTGCTGCATTAAAGTTTTTCTCCATAGTTAAATGAATTGTTGGCTTTTAAACTTGGATTCACAGAAAGCTGTGGGCAAAATGCAGACAGACATCAGTGACCTCTAGTAACATTCTGATAGAACTGCCCTTTCCATGCGAAAACCGTCAGCACAGTTTGATTTTCCTTTGTCACTATTCTGGTCTTCTGAGTTCTCATCACAATTATCTATGTATCTATGTTTGCAACATTCTGAGCCATTTCTAGAAAACTTTCCAAACCTTTCTAAAGTTCTGCTGCAAACCATTTCCAAATTCCTCTGTACTACATTGTCAGGTACAGTCACAGAAATGACTTCACTTCTTGATAATAATTACTCATTCAAGTTTTTCTCCTTTCTTCTTTTTTCTGTTACTATGAAAAATACCCTAATAAAATTATTTAAGAGGAGGAAAAAGTTCATGTTGGCTAATGATTTCAGGGATTTTAGTCAGTGGGTCAGCTGACTCCAAAGCTTTCGGTATTCAGCAAAGCAGAAACATCAGGGTAAAAAAAAAAAAAAAAAAGCAACAACAACAAAAACAACCAACAAAAAACAAAACAAAAAAAGGATGCTGCACCCTGCAGTTAGGAAGAGTAGTGAACGACAGAATGATAGGTAAAAATGTGATCTTTAAAAGCTTAAGTCCCGTGGTAACTTATTCCCTCCTGACTCTATTTTCTTGCATCTCTACTACCCCCCCCCCCAAAGGTTATCAGATAGGAACCACGCCTTCAGTACATGAGCATTTGTGGGACACTCTACAGATAAATTTTAAAACAGAAAATTGTGTTTCTCTTTTTGAGTATCCAACCTTCACCATATGAGAGACAGCTGATATGGACTTAACAGAAATAATAAATTATTCTTTAAACATTACTCACTTTAGTAATTCTAACATGGTGTACCATGTCTAAAGCATTAGTTAAAACTAAAATAACATGAACAACAAATATACATGTGTGTGCATGTTTAAAATATTTTTCTACTGTCTATTTTAGAATAAAACTTGATTCATAAGACAGATGCATGTTCAGTCCCTGATACTTCATTTAGCTGTTATAGAAAAGAAAGGCGTTTTATTACACAAAATTTTCTTTCCTTTGTCAACTCTATTACTCCACATATGGCTGTCAGAAATCTTTCCATGCACTATATGGCCAGTGCTAAGTTGGGCAAGATTTAACACCTGCACATTTCACTTGATTTTCACTAACTTATCAAAGAGTTAGTGAACGGACCCCTAATGGATCCTTAATGGACTAATCACTAGCTAATGGACCCCTCTAAAGTCACTAAACATCCTTTCGTCACAGTAAATCACATTGAAATCAAACAGGACAAATACCCAGTGAGAGTGCCAAGGGCAGAGCCAGTGATGGAGGTTAAAACACTCCAGTTTGAACGTGAAGCACTGAAACTAATGCAAGCAAAGCAATGTATATATTGCTGCTATTATTTCTTGATAGAGACTTGAACTTGATACCTTTGGTATGTGTTTTATTTCCTCAGTGATATCAGGGTAGCTCTGTTGCATCTTTTTATTTGCCTCTCTTGACCACGGCTCTCTAAGATTTTGCAGTAGCTTGTTCATTACACCAAAATGGAAATCTAGAGCAATTCAAACAAGCTCTTGTCAATCATGCTCCACAGCTTTTTCTTTCAGTCATTATTTTTAACAATCTTATGGTCTAATGAAGCAATTAGAGCAAGAAGAAATTGATGTCACTAATGAGACCAAAGGACAAACCATTAACAGAAAGATACAAAACAAATATATACATAGCTTCTGGATCTTAATATAACTTTTCTATGATTTTTTGCATTTGAAAATTAGACAACTAATATTTAATTAGCTACTATTTTTGTCATTTTTAAATATCCCAATTGCAAATTTTAAACCAGCAATGATCACTGAGTTATATACGCAGCTCTTCATCCTAACAGCAAATAAACTATGTCTATGTGAGAATTTGCTAATATTATGTTCAGTTTTATTTATGTGCACTTATATCTTCTATATCTATTACAAAGAAAAGAGACCATTCCAGGTGATGTTATGTATATTAATATTAGTGAGATTATGTCTAGCGGGCAAAATTAATACTTCTAATTATCCGTAGGTTGGATATTGTGAAAAATCTGTCTAAAAAGAAAGACGTAGTTATAAAAAGAACACTAATGATCCCCACAACAGGCCATGTTGTTTAAATCCTCAGTTCCTTTGTGGCCGCTCAGTGCTGCGCAGTCAAGCTGCCACGGCATTGAAGAAGATGAACAAATGGGCATTTCTGAACCTCTCAGCGCTCAGTCTGGAAATTCACGAGCTTAGAGGACCAAAGCTACGTGTCTATCAATCAGAAAGTTACCAAGGTTAACAGGAGGGCATTTATGAAGTTCTCTGGGCTCCTAAGGGAAAACATGCTGCACACACATGGGTTATTGCTATTAATATACAATTGCAAATGGTCCTAGGCCTGTGGCTAGACTACTAAGAATCTCAATGTAAAAGAGCATTCAGGTTAAAAAGAAAAGAGGGGGGTAAGACTAAAGAATACTAACAAAAGGAAAAAACTATGCTGGTATAAGACAAAGTGAAAGACAAAAGTCAAAAGACAGACATTTTTAGGTGACTGACGGGCCACTGAACTTCCTCCTTTGAGCTCTTCTGGTTCCTGTGCAAATGGGCTGGAAATGTAATGAGGGCCATCTTTCTTGTGACACATATAAAGCATCCCACCCTGAGTCATGGCCAAAAATACTACAAGAAAGAATGGCCCTTCTTATACTATCCCAGCTTTCCTTTCCAGAAAGATGGCACAATACAAATATTCTTCCAATTATTTCAGGGCCTTGAAAGAGGAAGAGAGAAGACACGGCAGAAGTTCAGGACTGAAAAGGCGTGGAGGTGTCACAGGAGCTATTTTTGAACAGGTTGGTGATACGCAGAAAAGATTCTTTCATGAAGACTTTTCTGTACTATTAAAGAAAAGGAGGGAAGGTACAAGATTGCCCTCTAACACGTGTTCCTGTGGAAGAGCTGTCTTGTGGTGCTTTGGAAAGGCACTCCGACTCTGGGATACTCAGAAAAAAGACAAAGTAAACTGGTGCTGAAATTTGTCTTACCAAACTACCCCACAGAATTTTTTTTTCTTTTTTCAGAAGGCTTGTTTTTTGGCAGAATTTTGATTTGGGTTTGTTTCATTTTGCTTTGGATGGAACTCAATGCTTAACGTATAGCAGACAAGTCCTCTACGAAGAGGCAACAGCCTCCAACTCACAGAGGATTGAGTCTAAACTCTGAGATGCTCTGCCTTTGCATTTCGATAACTTCTGTTCTTCATAATCTCCTCTTATTAAGTTCTATTCTAGATGATATAGTATTATTGTCTAGAGCTAAGGTGAGCTTTTAGAATATATCCCATAATTCAAATGTTTATTCTTATCAGTCCAGTTCTTGTTTTGTTTTAATTTGGGAAAATGTGAAGGGCTTTCATCACTGTGCAACAAAAAAAACCTAAGAGAGGCATATGATAAGATTCAATTTGATTTCTTTTAAGAAAGAATAATATGTTTATTTGTTTTAAGCTAGTTTTGGGGTTTTTTTTTTCTAAAGAGGGTTAAGGAGAATATAAATTTGGGTGGGAAGGTAGATGGTGAGGACCTGGGTGAAGTTGGGGAGGGGAAGACATGATTAAAATATGTCAAATAAAATTGTTTAAACAAAGAAAGAGAAGGGGAATGTGGTAGCAATTACATGGTAAGAAAACATATTTTCCACAGTTTTATAATGAAAATGCTTGTGGATTCCTGGGAATTTCTATAGTACCAGGTTTCTTGCTAGCTCCATAATGACTCTCGCAATCAAAACATCTTTTTCCTTGCTCTCATCTCTCTTCTTTTTCCATCTTGACTATCCGAAAGTTTTCCTAAAGTTATCTCTAAAGTTTTTCTCCCCTTTCCCCTTCTCCCCTCGTCTTCCTCTTCCACCCTCTTTTCTCCCCCCACACCCATGCTCCCAATTTTGTCAGGTGAACTTGTCTATTTCCCCTTTCCAGGTGGATCTATGTATGTTTTTCTTAGAGTTCACCTTGTTATTTAGCCTCTCTAGGATCATAGACTACAGGCTCAATCTCCTATGCTTTACAGCTAGTATACACTTATAAGTGAGTACATACCATGTCCATCTTTCTGGGTCTGGGTTATCTCATTCCAGATGACCCCAGTTAAGATCCTAAGCAATAGAGCAGATTGTGCCTGAACTGACCTTGCCCTGCAGTCAGACTGATGAATATCTTAAATATCACCATAGAACCTTCATCCAGCAACAGATGAAAACAGAGGCAGAGACCTGCATCGGAGCATTGGACTGAGCTCCCAAAGTCCAGTTGAAGAGTGGGAGGAGTGAGAATATGAGGAAAGAGACCGTGATGGGTACACCCACTGAAACAGCTTACATGAGCTAATGGGAGCTCACCAACTCCAGCCAGAGAGGGAAGGCAACAGCATAGGTCCACACTAGTCCCTCTGAATGTAGGAGCTAATTGTAGGGCAGACTGTGTATGACTGGAGCAGACTGTGGGACCACTGGCAGTGGCACCAGGATTTATCCCTACTTCATGTACTGGCTTTTTTGGATCCTATTTTCTTTGAATGGATACCTTGCTCAGTCTAGATATAGTAGGAGGGCCTTGAACATTCCCCAAAGCAATGTGCTATCTGATGAGTGGGGATTGGGGTGGGGGGTAGGTGGAGGAAATGGGAGAAGGGGAGAAAGTGGGAACTGGGATTAGTATGTAAAATGAAAAATGATAGTTTGTTTTCTTTTTAAAAAACCAAAAATGAAAAATAAATATAAAAGAAAATAAACAAAAATGACCCTGAAGCAGCTTACAGAGTATGATTTTAAAAATAAACCATTCTTGAAATATGAAAATATTGATTCTTCTCATAATTTATTTAATATTCATACAAGGCAATTCTATTTTGTTGTCTATACAGATACAGATAAAGAAGATCCTGCTGTCATTCATGTGTGTGATACAGAGAATAAGAATATATTGGACAATTTAATTTACCTGATGAGCCATCTGAACCAAATTCAGTAGTCCTGAATTTTCAAATCCATTATGTACTATGTTATTATCACTGCTCAAAACACTAAATCTCATTTGTTAGAAAGCCTTTTAGATTCCTTTAGTCTAGAAAAAGAAGTTAATATGAAATTCCTTTAAACATGGGGAGCTAAGTTCTAAGAGACATATGACTTTTGAAAGGAGTATTCTATTTACCGTTTTTTTTTTTTCAAATGCACAATTATTTGTTATTAACACAGCCCTGGTTAAGTGTTTATGACCCTTCCTGTTACTTAGTATTTGTACAGCACTTCCATTTTAATGTAAGTATGCTATTGTCATTTTAATTGGTAATTCCTTAGAGCTACCTGGTGAAGTAGAATAGCATTTATGTGCTTTTTTTTTTTTTAGAAAAGGACAGGCTCTAGCAGGGCTTGAAATAATTTCTTAATTATTGATATATTTGGAATTAGAGGTTGTGACTTCAAGGCTCATTGTTTTAGAAGGTGATCTAATAAAAGTGTTTTAAAAAATAAATAAGGGCCTCAGAGTCACTTTTTGCTTTACACATTTAAGATTTATATAGATCTGAATGAAGCTCCACCCCCCAAAATGTGATAGATAAAAAAGCTTAGGAGAAAGCTTGTAAAATATTATTTATAAATCACTATGTTTATATCCAAATATTCAGTTGAGAAGGCAGCATTTATGAGAAAGTGCCTGGAAAGGACAGTACTGTTCTGGAGACTGTGACTTCTCATGTTATTTTAAGAGCTCTCTAGATGAGGAGACAATCACCTTCTTTTCCAAATTGTTCATGTGTTTTATGTCACATGTTTTTCTTTTTTTTTCTCTTTGAGACTCAGTGGTTTCTAGAACTAAAGAGTCTCGCTCAACTTAGCTTATCAAAAATTGTTATCTTGGCATCATCCACCAGTGAAGGCTGTCTATTCCACTACACCGTCCAACATCTACTTGTTAGTGCTGTAGCAGTTGGAAGAACAGTCAGATCATCAGCTCCTAAAACTGTCATCTTCAATTTTTCAAGTAGTCATTTTTACGCAGTGCTTGATAAACATCCATTATTATGCAAGAGGGATTTTGTAGATGTATGGAATCAAAAATCAATGTGGCAAGTCTCAGGGAGAGCTCTATCAGATGACTTATACAACGATCAATTCTCCAGATAGCCGTTTGGTTCACTTAAAAACACATAAATGTAGTTTTATAAGTTTTTGAATAATCTGATACTTAAGCAATATGAAACTTATTATCGAGACGTAACTTTATTCCGACAAAAACGGTTTTCTCACTTTAGACTTCAAGGTTATCACCATCTATGACTCCATCACCTGTGAGAGATAGGAAGTTGGGATTTTCTGCTTTTTCCTGCTTCCTTTCTCATGTTATTCTGACTATTTATTCTCCAGTGTCTCAGGCTGTAAGAGAACCAGGAACACTAGGGATTACTTGGGCGGTAGTTTGGTTATAGTTATCACTTTTTCATGTGAACTAATCTCTCTCAGAAGAAGGAAGGTATTTTCACAGTCTATGAACAGATACTATTGGACTAAATTCTAATTCCACATGTCTCAGGAGCATTCCTGGTGACCTCACCATGGCCTACTGCCAAAGAAGGGAGTACCCGGCAGCTTTTCATCTCTCCTGGGGCAGTGGTAGCACTTAAAAGTAGCTTGCCAGTGACTCCTTTCCCCCAAATCCTCTTTCAAACTGTTGTCAAATCTAAATTTAGCAAAGTTCAAACAAACAACATGGAAGATTTTATTCAATATAGCTGAAAGTATGGAGGAAGTCGAACCTGAATTTATTAAAGCAGAAGTGGGAGGATTTTTCAGTTCTCAGAAGGCTGGTGAAACACTTTAGCTGTTAGAAGGTAGATAATCAATGGGTTATATTAAAGACATTGACTTATTCATACATTTGTACATATTTATCTTAGTAAGTTATTAATAAAAAGAACGTCTATGAGTGCCATCATAAGTTAGGCTCAAATATTTGACACCAGTTAAACAAGGATTATCATGCCTTTTGAATTTTTTTTTTTAAAAATTGAGATGGTTCCCTCGTCCCTGAGAAAAACATTTCCTGAGTTATAAGCAAAAGACTAGGAAAAAACTTGGCATTTAAAAGAAATGTACAGAAACATTTTTCTTATAATTTATGTCTTTGAATGAAGTTGGGGCTTTTTGATGTTTTTCTTTTGTATACATACATATGTATATGTGTTTCATATGTGGTTGGCACATGTGTCTGTGCTGGTGCCTGTGTATGCGTATGCCTATGTGTGAAAGCAGAATGTCGGTGGTCTTCACGGAGTGCCCCTCCACCTAATTCTTTGCCAAAAGAACCAGCCCTCTGCAGGTCAGAGAGACTGGACAGGAGCTGTGGAATGGACCAACTGTTAAACAGAGACACAGACACATGGGCCCTTATCTGAGGAGCAAAGCTTAATTCTTCATTTTATTTTTCTCTTCCTGTTCCTTCTCTGTTCCTTCTCTGCTCTGTTCTTCTGCACTGTTGTTTTGTTTTCCCTCTTCTCCTCCTCCTCCCCCTTCTCCTTCTTCTTCTTCCTTGCTCTTCTTCTTTTCTGCTTACTTTTCTCTTGTCCTTATATAACTCTAAGACAAAATTTTGTACACAAGAAAAGATTACCTCACAGCTATAAGTTACATATTCTCTAAAAACAAATTAAAACCTTTGCAGAGGAAGAAATCACATTATGATCACAAGTTGCACATTCTTAGAAGCCCAGAAAGAGACATTTTTCTTTGTATTATTTTTTCACTAAAACATCTTCACTCAAAAATAATGATTCCTTTATAATCGATTAACAAAGTTTTATGTGAGCTAACTATATTTTGGCCAGTTCCTTTTGTACTGGCAGGCAGCTGCTTTTGGTTTCAGTGTAGCAGATTCCAATTTATATTTTGTTACACACAATAGGGTTATTTAATGTCTTTTCACAATTTTACTTTTTTCACGTTGCGTAATGAAACCTTTGATTAATTCTGTAAGCTACAAGACCAAGAAACTCAGGCCTAACCTTGGGGGTTGGGACATAATTGCTATCTTTGATCATCAACCTGTTTATTCACATTCAGAATTCATGGGTCTGTAATACATAAAACTTCCTTGTTATTATTTTCTGTCCTCTGCAAAACTTAAATCTAACAAAGTGAAAGGTAACATCTACCCCTTTTGCCATTTTTGATCTCTCATAGGAGCAATTGGCAGAATAACTTAAACCATTTCCCTAATCACAAACTGTTTTAGCCATCTGTATCTTTTAAGCTGACTCAGAAAGTTCAATTAAATCATTGATTCAACTAAGCATCATTGCTCTTATAAAAATGATCTTCAGTAAGCTATGCAAGTAAATTGCCCAGTCAGGACTGGGAATTTCCCATGGAGCAAATGCTATACTAGATACAGTAGGATCCTTCCACATAATAATCATACTATATCAAATACAGCATGAATATGGCAGCAGCAGAAAGGAGCAAGCAAAGTTGAAACAAGGGCCATTCTGGAAACAATACCTGCCTGGTATTGCCACCTGCCTCCCAAGAGCCCATTATAGCTTTGCTATACAGTGGCCTGGCTAAGTAGTTTCTTTGCTGACTGAAGCTTTTCTAACACAGCCACCAACACTCTTTGAGCGTGGGGTCTCCCAATTGCACCCACATCTCACCAATAAGATTAGTCATTATAGCTATAACCTGAGAATCCTTGTCTCTGCATTCCTAAGATGGAATTGCAGGTGGTTGCCATGCTCACTAGCGTTTATATAGTTTCCAGGATCTATTTATGTTTTCTATCATTATTAATTCTACCTCAATGCATTGTTGATTTAAAATTTTAAGAAAACAATGTATGGGATGAGATACACATACCGTGGTATAATGATTTTAATGATGATTTTAATTAATGCTTTATATTTCTTACTTTGCAGTCCTGATCGCTACAGAAGCTGTGTATTAGACACTGGAGAGTAGAGAAGAGAAAATTATTACAGAATAAAATTGACATCATTCCTCAAAAAGATAAAATAAAATAAGCCCAATGTTCCTCAGGGTACCAGTGGAAAAAAACATTTTTTTTCATAACAAATGAATCCTTTTACCATAAGAAGTCGGGATCAGAATACAAGTCCTACTTGGATTTTCAGCTTGCCTTAAATGTCAGTTTTTTGTGTGACTAATGCTGATTGCCATAAGAAACAGCTAAGTAACGTGTCACCCCAGAATGTTAGGTTGCAACCTTTGGCTGACATTCAAAATTTAATGATTAGCACAATATCACTGGCATGAAATTATTCAGATTATGTTTGGATTTGATTAATTATTATAGAATAAGAAGATAAATACTTCAGAAGTGCTGTCTATGTCTCCAAAATCTTTTCCAAAAGTATCGACACTAACTTCAGAATGGCTATTCTAGCTAGATGAAAATTCTTGGACACGTATAGATATTGAATCTGGGTAGTTTTGATTTGTCATGTTTTCTATTTACAAGTTAATTATACCAAAGTTTCAATAAATTAGTTTTTAATAGAGGCTATAGGAAGGCTCCTCGATAACAAGACTTATTGCTCTTGCAGAGGACCGAGATTTGATTCCCAACATTTATATCACATGGCTCATAATCACTTGTAAGTCTACATGCAGGGCTCCTTCTGAGTTCCGAGCACACCTGTGCATATTTGGTGCATAGTTATTCATTCAGGAACACATGTCAACCCAATAAAATAAGCAATCTTTTTTAAAGTATTCATATAATCTCTCCAAATAGGAAGATGCCGTAACAGACCCTAATTTTATAATTAAGGAGATGTTTCTCTCATATAAACATGAGATGGTAAGAATCATGTGTATGCAAAGTGGACATAGGAAGATGGACATACCAGAAAAAGGAGGTACCATGTGTCAGACCAAATGAGAGAAAATTTGAGGGGAGCATTGTTTCTCCTCCTAGATGTAAAATGGAAGTATATTGATGGATGTTTACCTGAGAATCAGATCTTTATTTAATATTCCAGATAATAAACCTTTATATCTGCAGGGTTTGAAACCTGTGGGTAATGACCCCCTTCAGTGTGGCATATCAGATATTTGCATTATGATTTCTACCAGCAGCAAGATTATAATTTTAAGGTTGGGGGCTGTCACCACCACATGAGGAACTGTGTTCAATGGTCACAGCAATAGGAAAGTTGAGAAATACATTTTTTTTCTTTTGAAAATAGGGTTTTGTTTTTAGTAGCTATGGAGTCAGTCCTGGAACTTGCTCTGTAGAACAGGCTGGCCTAAAACTCACAGAAATCTGCCTGCCTCTACCTCTGGAGGGCTGGGATTAAAGGCGTGTATCACCAATGCCTGGTGAGAACCACTGCTTTAAATGGAAGATCTTAATTTTGATTGATAACAAAATATTCATTTTCTTCGTTTTAAAAACCTTCAGCCGAAGTCATTAAAGAATACTTAAAACCTAAGTTAATATGTGACATAAAATAATATCTTATTTGCTAACACTGCCTAGCTGAACAATAGCCAGTAGAAAGGAACAATTTACAATGAAATATCACCACATCCATAGTTATATATTTAACAATTAAAGACAAAGAGACGATAAATTTAAAAGAGGACCAGGTAGGTATGTCCATGGGATGGGTGGACAGAGGGAAGGGAAGCAGAGAAATAAAGTCTTGTGTTTATTCAAAAAACATTAAAAGTTTAAAAAAAGAAAGAGACACAATTTTTATCTTGATTCACTCTCCAGCTACGGAAATGCTAAACTCCTATTCTGCATATACACACACTAAAGCCAATGCCTGCTCTGTAAAGCTCTTTCAAATTCAATGATGAGCTGACGCATCGACAGAGGTCCGAAAAATATCAAGTACCAAGATGGAAAGGAAAATCTGAGAGTAGAAAAATCTGAAAATTATTTCTTTAAAGATTCATAAAATATGCCACAGGTAGCAAGCCAATATAGAAGAGACTCCAACAAGAAGAAATATGTTCTGGAAGCTTGTCATGAGCAAGAAGCCTGCAGCCGGAAGGCTCGCAATGCAGAATTACAATAATGTAGGCTGCTGGCAATTTAGCATAGCCAGAACCATTGAAAATATATACAGGCTATTAAAATGCTGATGCCTTGTTCTCGTGTCAGAAATGACAATGATGAGGAAAAACTAAGACTCCATTGTCATTACAAAAACCACAGGATCACACAACATGGCCGAGCATTGTCATCGGAATGAAGACAGTGTGAGCTTATCTGCTTGAAATGTTTTCTTCACACTCTAGCTAAAATTAGCTGGAAATGTGATTCTGCTATATTTAAAAGAGTACATTTTCCTGGAGTTTTATTTAGAGAAAAATCATTTCTTTATAAGTAAAGATACTCCTTACAGAATCCCGTACAGCCCCATGAAGCTGTGATCGCAGCAATCCCAGCAATTAAATTCATGGTCAACTCTACAGTTCACAGAGATTTGTTCCATTACCTCTATTGATCTGGCTTGCACACAGTTGTCACTGTGTTTACTTGCTCATATCCCACATATGGTTCAAGATTCAGACAGGTCCTAATTACAAGGCCTTTTGCAGCAAGGCTTTCATTTTATTCAAAGAAAAATTCATACTCAGGGAAAACAAACCATAAATGTCTAAATGCTATTGTTAAGTCAGTCTGTACGTGAAAACAAAGCAGAACATAAAGTTGCCCTTGGTAGGATTTACATACTTCAGATTGATGTGTGATGCTACTATTTGTTATTTATGTTGCCAGTATATAGAAATTTATAATTATCACATTTCTTCTCATGAACTAATGTCATCATAAAATTATTTATTTGGAGATATCTCTCTAAATAGACTCTGAAATTGTAATAACATTTAAAACTGGAGGCTGTTTTCAACTTTTCACATATATGAAATACAGACATATTTTCTAAGGTAAATCTTTGAATCGATGTCAACATATTTAAATAGAGAGTTCTGACAATTATGGTTCTGTAAATAAATGATAAGTCATAGAGTCAAAAGAGCAAAGAAGTTGTTTACGTGCATACCGGGAATTGAGATTTGTTATTTGTTATTCGATAGGGTAGCAGGCAGTATGCACATCAACTTATCGAAAAGGAAGATGCATACATGGGTCTGAGGGGTGCATCAGAAGATGAGATTGTTTTTCTTGTTTTCAGAGCAACTTAATGGACTTGGAAACAGATGAAAGGGAAATGTTAAGTGTATTGTCATGTGATGGTAATATTAGGCAAGAAAGATTAGTAGAACATTTCTGAATTGTTCCAACTCTGGGTTTCATTCTTTTGACCAACTAGCTCTATTCTTAGGGAAGATCTAGCTCCAATAATAGTTTGCAATACACGAGGCTTTAGTTCATTCTATAGTTATGCTCAATTCTTGATTTGTGGTGTCTGTTTTCTTCAGGGCTGCCGAGGAGGGTGGAGTATTG
Organism: Chionomys nivalis; assembly: GCF_950005125.1. Classification (NCBI taxonomy): domain Eukaryota; kingdom Metazoa; phylum Chordata; class Mammalia; order Rodentia; family Cricetidae; genus Chionomys; species Chionomys nivalis. The sequence goes on along the minus strand of NC_080097.1, from coordinate 33,298,894 downwards.
GGGATGTGAAAGACAAAGCTGACAGAGTGGGTTTGAGAGTGGTAGGTAGGGAGATGAAGAGAATAAAGGCTTATAGAATGTTATTTTGTGGTGTTTTAGTTTTGTTAATGCTCTGTAATATTTGTTTAATGATACAAAAATGTGTTTGATTAAATACAATTCACCTGAGGTCAGGAGTCTGAGTCAGCAACAAGCTGACAGGAAGTGGTAGGGAGGAACCAGATTGAGAAATATTTTTAAGGAGGAGCAAGGAGAAGCATAAGGGTTTTTTTGGAGGGCTGCAAGAAGGAGAGGAGGTGAGCTACTTGCTATTCAGCCTCTCTGAAGGACGGGGGGGGGGGGGTTTACAGTTGCTGATTTAGACAGCCGTGGATTTAAAGGCTGCAACAATTTAAGAAAGAGGACAACAATATAGTCTAATAATCTAATCACTGCATGCCTTCAAGACCAACAAAGCACCAAGAGAAAATACTGCTTGAACTTCTGTACTTGGCAGTGTTTTCCCCATAAGTATGTTTGCTGGAAGAATGCAGTCTCAGCATACCTCTATGTTCCTCAGTTAAAAGTGGGTACCACTGGTAGTTTTTACTTGACTTCTTGGCTCATTTTTCCCCCAGTATGTCTTTGCTTTTTCCGTATTATGCCTTAATCACAAATCTACTACAAGTTCCTTAGTCATGCCAATGTGGCAACCATTATACTTTACTATGTTACTAATGATGCATCATATTCTTTTTTTTTTTTTGGTTTTTCGAGACAGGGTTTCTCTGTGGTTTTTGGAGCCTGTCCTGGAACTAACTCTTGTAGACCAGGCTGGTCTCGAACTCACAGAGATCCGCCTGCCTCTGCCTCCCAAGTGCTGGGATTAAAGGCGTGCGCCACCACCACCCGGCTCATATTCTTGAATATTTTCTCCAAACAATATTTTGAAAATTAAATTGTTCTATTGTCATTAAATTTTACTCTGTCAGTTTCAGAGTAAAATGGTTACTGAACAACTATATGAATCAAATTTTATGAAAGATGTAAGATATTCTAGGAGAAAAGAATAAAGAAATGAAAGTAATACTGGGAAATTATATCATCCAAAGGCAGGTTGTAATTAGTTTTCTGTGTGGCATAGGCACTGGTGCTGAAAAATGAGAAAGGATACTAGTTATTTTATAAACATGGTCCTTCTACTGAATATCAGTTGTCTGCTATTAGTGCTATGTGTTACCGCCTTTTCTCTAAACACTGAAACACGACCATCTGTTTAGATTTCACAGGAAGCAAAACGAGGGCTCAGAGTGACCAATCTAAACAACGTTGAAAACATGAATCATGGCCCAGAATATTCTTCTGACACACATATATAAACACATAAACATACAGACCAACATGAATATGTATAGATTCATATATTGTTGCTGTGATATAGAAACAATATCACCATTTAGCAGTATGTGAGTAGATTACTATTTGAAACTACAAGTTTAACAATTATGAAATTTTGAGGCTTGGAGACAGTAGACATCGGATAAGTCAGAATTGAAATTTGAAAGAATTTGATTGATTTTGATGGTATGAATTCATTTCATTGTCTTACAAAACCCACAAATCTAGAATAACTGAACAAATAAGATTTTATGATACAGACACTGATAGGATTATACAAATAAAATTAGCTATGAAAGTTTGCAAAAATAAAATGCTATCAAAAATGCATACGCAGTTTAGATTTCCAATGATGATGTGTGATATTAATTTTGAATTATACAGTAACTAAAAAGGAAGGAATATTGCTACAGTTGTAGACTTTCTGTTTTCTTAAAAAAAGAACACTGTCTAATACCTTATAAAATTAAACATATTCTGTATTTAAAGAAAGCGAAAGAGTCTTAGAATAACACAGTATGAGGCTCTCAGGCACTTGTCAAACAAATTTGCATTCCTGTCCCTGAAGTATCTTCTTGTTCTTTATCTGTGTGGCTCTGTTTGTCATAAGGAATCAGAAAAACAGAGAAAAGTTGTCAAATTGAACTCAAAGAAAAGTCTATACACGGCACCATCATAGTTATTAACTTAGGTATTAATTTTCAAGCAATTTCTTCAAAACTCTTAGATGGAGACTAAATGGAGCTGTGTTCAGTGACCCCATCATTGCATTGTTATTGAAAAGTCCAATAGAAACTTAGATTACTAACTAAATTAAACACATTAAAAGCTTATCTGAAACTCCAAATTATAGCCTTTGAAGCCTTAAAAAGTCAGAAACACAAAGACAGCTATATTTAACTGATTTAAAAGAAAAAAACAACACAGCTGGAGACTTATCATAAGACCCAGTGTTCATAATGGAAAGCTGCATGTAACTTCCATCAAAATCAAGCCAAGCATTCTAAGAAATTTCCATTTAAAGACAACGAGCATTTCGGTTAGGACATCACACTTCTGAACACAGGAGGACGTTTATTTTTACTGAAGAAGAATAAAGGAGTTTTAAAAATCTACCTACACATTATGAACAATAAACAAATCTGATCCCTACGTCTGAGTCAGAAGGAATGGTTCTGATGAGAAGCTTAATGAAGCATACAATTAAGATAGTCAGCCAGGAAGACAATCGGGAACATAACTCTCTTAGCCAGAGCTCAAGTTTGCTTGGAAAGTAATCCATGAATTCAGGATCACAGACTAAGAAAAAAAAGTTGTACAATTTGCATAGTAGATTGGGAATAAGATGATATGCACACTGAAGGAGGACCATTAGCTGCTTATCTTAGAAACCGAGGATGATGATCACTTGTAATCTATCATAATTTTTTTATATTTTTATTTTTTTTATTTTTATTTATTTTTTTTGAAAACCTAACTAACATAATTAAATGTTTGATTGTTCTAGATGACTTTAATCTTTATTTTTTGACTTATATTACATTTTTAAATGAGCTGTACAAACACAATATTTTAAACAAGAGTAGGAATATACATATAAAAATTGACCTTATATATATCAATAAACCAAAGTTCAGGCCAATATAGAGTATTCACCTACATATCATATCTCCCTATTTTTTAGAAGTTTACTGTGATAATTAAACACTTATAATTTATTTAAAAAGGATAATCAATCCCTTTTAAATGAAAGAAAATATTTATAAACAATCATTTGGGGAATTTAGGTGTTGGTTTCTCCAAACTGCTTTCTGCTGTTTGTTGGGCAAAGTACTTTTAGGCTTTACAGAGACCTTTTGGGGGTTCTTGTTCCATAAAACCACATTAGTCTGGAAGGAATCAATAGATTCCCATCCTCTATGGAAACAAAAGAAGAACTCTTCTTTTCCAAAGTAACATATTCTTACACCCAAATTTTTTTTTATTCTTTTTTAATTAAAATTTCCACCTGCTCCCCGTTTCCCATTTCCCTCCCCTCCTCCCAAATATTGCCCCCTTCCCCCACTCCCCTCCCCCTATCCCCACTTCTCTTCTCCTCCCCCCACACCATTCCCCCTCCCTCTCGATACTGAAGATTTTTTTGTTTTTATTGAGCTGTATATTTTTCTCTGCTCTCCTTCCTTCCTTCCTTCCTTCCTTCCTTCCTTCCTTCCTTCCTTCCTTCCTTCCTTCCTCGCCCTCCCCTTCTACCCATGACCTCCATTCTCTCAATTTACTCAGAAAATCTTGTCTTTTTCTCTTTCCTATGTAGATCCATGTATGTCTCTCCTAGGGTTCTCTTTGTTGTCTAGGTTCTCTGGGGTTACAAATTGTAGGCTGGTTTTTCTTTGTTTTATGTCTAAAAGCCACTTATGAGTGAGTACATATTATATCTGTCTTTCTGGTCTGAGTTACCTCACTCAATATGATGTTTTCTAGCTCCATCCATTTGCCTGCAAATTTCACAATGTCATTATTCTTTTCCACTGTGTAGTATTCCTTGTGTAAATGTACAAAATCTTCTTTATCCATTCTTTGATTGAGGGGCATTTAGGTTCTGGTTATGACAAACAATCCTGCTATGAACATAGTTGAGCACATATTTTTGTGGTATGATTTAGTATCCTTTGGGAATATACCCAAAAGAGGTATTACTAGATCTTCTGGTAGGTTGTTTCTTAATTTTCTGAGAAATTGCCATACTGATTTCCAAAGAACTTGTTCTTTACCAGTTTTCACTCCCACTAGCAATGGAGGAGTGTTCCCTTTAACCAGCATCCTCTCCAGCATAAGCTGTCTTCAGTGTTTTTGATCTTGGCCATTTTTACAGGTATAAGATGGTATCTTAGAGTTGTTTTAATTATATTTCTCTGGTGGCTAAGGATATTGACCATTTTCTTAAGTGTTGTTTTAGCCATTTTAGATTCATCTGTTGAGTGTTCTCTGTTTAGGTCTATACCCCACTTTTTATTGGATTATTTGTTCTTTTGATGATCAATTTGTTGAGTTCTTTTTTTTTTTTGAGTAGGATATTTCTTTTTTTATTTATTAAAAATTTCCACCTTCTTCCATTTCCCTCCCCCTCCCCCCACTCCCTGGTTCCCTCTCTCTCCAGTCCTAAGAGAAGTCAGGGTGCCCTGCCCTTTGGGAAGTCCAAGCCCCTCCAATCCATCCAGGTCTAGGAAGGTGTGCATCCAAACAGACTAGGCTCCCAAAAAGCCAATACATGCAGTAGAATCAAAATCTGGTGTCATTATCATTGGCTTCTCAGTCAGCCCTCATTGTCAGCCACATTCAGAGAGTCTGGTTCAGTCGCAGTCCAGCTGGCCTTGGTGAGCTCCCATTGGATAAGTACCACTATCTCTGTGGGTGGCCGAACCCCTCGAGGTCCTGACTTCCTTACTCATGTTCTCCCTCCTTCTGCTCTTCATCTGGGCCTTGGGAGCTCAGTCCAGTGCTCCAATGTGGGTCTCTGTCTCTATCTCCATCCGTCGCCAGATGAGAGATCAGCCCTTTCTCTAATGTGAAGTTGGTGAAGAACTTTTCCCATTCTGTAGGCTGTTGTTTTGTCTTGTTGACCATGTCTTTTGCTTTTATAAGAGATTTAGTAGACAAACTATTCTCTGAGGTTACAATTTCTCAATTTTGAAATTATGCAATCCTAGAAATCAAATAAAACATGATTATTTCTATTCAAGATGAGAGAGTACATTATTCACTAGGTGTGTAAAACTTACTTGTAGTATTTGTAAAAGTTTTTCAAGGAAATAAGAAAAATTGAATTTGAAGAACTTAAAAAAATATCTTTGTAATATCAGAAGCTACATTCACAAAGTCTAACCAACATGACTTCCCAAACATGAGGTGAACAAGGACAATACTAATGGATATCCCAAAGTAGGTGGAGGAATGCCTATGAGACGTTGACCCTGCACAAAGACTGTAAGCAACTGAAAATGTTGAGAGGGTTCCCGATAGAACATCCCCATTGTCTATCGGGAACCCTCTCAACATTAATGTTCTATGGGGAACTCACCAAGGCCAGCTGGCCTGGTTCAGAAAAAGCATGGGATAAAACCGGACTCGCTGAACATAGCAGACAATGAGGACTAATGAGAACTCAAGAACAATGGCAATGGGTTTTTGATCCTACTGCACGTACTGGCTTTGTGGGAGCCTAGGCAGTTCGGATACTCCTCTTAATAGACCGGGATGGAGGTGGATGGTCTTTGGGCTTCCCACAGAGCAGGGAACCCTGATTGCTCTTAGGGCAGACAAGGGAGGGGGACTTGATTGGGGGAGGGGGAGGGAAATGGGAGGTGGTGGGGGGGAGGAGGCAGAAATCTTTAATAAATAAATAAATAAATAAAAAGAAAAAAAAAGAAAGAAAATGTTGAGAGGGGCCGGCTCTAGGGAAGAGCATACCTGTTTGTTGTCCAGTGCCAAATGGTCAGTCTTGAGAGCATACAATAGAGTAACAGCATATAAGGACTAATCATGCTGTTTAGGAATATAAATGTGTATTTATATACACATATGCATGCAAAAATACTGAAATAAGAGGTTATGAATTTGAAAAAGAGTGGGAAGGGTATATTAGAGGGCTTGGAGGGAAGAAAGGGAAGGGAAAATTTTCATATTATAATTGCAAACGTAAAGTGTCAAAAACTAAAATAGTGGTATAGGTTTTATAAAATTCTAAAATTATTACTTGTTTTTACAATTTGCATCTGTTTCCAAACTTCCAAATTTAAATGATCAATGCAATAACTTGAAATAATTTATACGTACATATTTTTAGTCACCTTGAAATAAAATGTATGTGATGATATTAAAATAATACTTGTGAAACAAACAAAAGTAAAACACAAATTCACATTCACCTAAGAGCATACACTAAAGGCTACACTGACCTAATATTGACAGTCCCATGTGTAGTTTTGACAAATAATTTCTAGTTGATCAATCTTATTGCTTGTTTCCTTTAATTAGTTTCTGGTTGGTTGGTTGGTTTTGTTTTCTTATTTTGTTTTTGTTTGTTTGTTTTGAGACAAGGGTTTGAATGTGTAGTCGTGTACTCGTGACTGGCCTGGAAGTAACTAAGCACTCCAGGTATGTTTCAGTCACATGATAATTCTCCTTTTTGAGGCACCCAATCAATTAAATGGTTAAGTTTAGATTATATGTATAATATGTGTGTGCGTGCGTGTGTGTGTGTGGTGTGTTTGTGCCTCTTTCTGTGTGTGGAGCATGTGTGTGTGTGTGGTTTGTGTGTCTCTCTGTGTGTGGTATGTGGTGTGTCTGTTTTGTATTTGGTGAGCGTGTGTGTGTGTGTGTGTGTACATGTCTTCTTTTTTTGTCACTTTCCATCTAATTTTTTGAAGCATGGCTCTCACTGAACTTGACCTTACCAATTCTTCTAGAATGCCTTGTCCTGAAATTCCTCCTACCTCTGTCTACCCAGTTCCGGTTTTACAGATGAACCCCTTTGTACATGGCTCTTAATTTGGACTCTGGGAAGCTGAACTAGGATTACAATCACATTACTGACTAAGGTAACACTGCACCACTTTATTTATAACTTAATAAGAAATGGTATTTTATTGTGCTAAAGCACAGAACATTAATCATTGTCCTATATACAGAACCTCATCTAAAGGAATGGTATTCTCCCAGTTTTGCTTAATAGTTTTCAAAGTATAAAGAGCTAACTAGAAAGTTTGTAATTGATAAACTTATTCTATAATATTGGTGGGGTCTACCAATGGGTTTGTATTTAGTATTCTATATTACAGAATGCATACTTAAAAGTGTTATGTATTTATTTTTTATTATATGTGTTTAACTGTAATATATATTTTTGAGTAAGGATGAATCTGTGCTATGGCATGTATGTGAAGGTCACAGGGCAACTTTCAACAGTCAATGCTATCTTACCACCCTGAAATCTAGGTATCAAGAGGCCATCACATTTTCATGCCAAGCACTTTTACCCACTAACTTGTCTTTCTTGCCCAAATGTTTGTGTTTTAAAAGTCATATAAAAGAGAAAATGACACATAAAATAGCTGAGTCAGATATCTAAATAACTGAGCTAATATTTTATCTCAAGTGCTTGTCCTTGTACTTAACAAGAACAGATATTTAAACGATGAATGTATTCCCTTCTCACTCTGAGAAAGCACACATGAACATAAATTAAAAATCTCTTTACAGTCATGGTGATCACTAAAGTCCTCAAAGTCTAGTCACTACTTTCTGTATTTTGTGGAAGCTGATATCTTATCACCATGCAAAAAACAATGTGACTCATCATGTAACCTTAGGAAACAGTTTTGAAGGCAGCATAATCTTGGCATACTTGATGCTAATTATATATTTGATTAGCCAATAAACTTAATCCTTACACAACAATGTCAGTGAGTCAATTGCTGGTCAATCTACTAGCAATCACAAATATCTTTAATCTCTGACATCAAGAAGCTTACTTTGTGTTAGAGTGTGACCCTGAGCAGCCAAGCTCGACAATTCTACAAGTAAAATATTAAACTCTCTTACCCACGAGATAGTCGATAGAGCTGAAGTGTTAACTAACATAACTTTCACCAAAAAGATTGACTAGAAGAAACATGTTCAAACTCTGTCCTTACAAACTTGTTGGCCCATGTGAAGTATTTCTGAGTGTTGTTCACATAGCTGATTCTCAGACATAGGGAATAGGGGGAACCAAATTCTACCCCCTTTGTAAGAATATCTGCTTAACCTGGTACTTAACTTTCCAAAGCTGTCACTGATATCACTTATGTTGAGATCACTTTAATTAGAGACAGGTGGGACTAGAAAGACAGGTTGTTATGCCCAGATTGTTCTTGTGTGCCCTAGACTCAGGTGGTTTAGGGTTTCCACACATTTCCTCACTGTATCCTAACAATGTAATAGAAGTATGATATCAAATTAAAAAGAAAATATTTGACAATTATTCAAATTACACCCAACATTTAAATGACTATTTTATGTACTGGGGATATAGTTACATGAGCATATATAGCAAGAAAAGGAAGATGATGTCACCAAACACTATTCCTTTTAAATATTCTCATTATATCTTGGAGTATTTTATGTGCTTTGATAATATTTCCTCTTCTTTTTCCACTCTTTCCAGATTCCCCTTTTCCCACCCACCCAACTTTGTGCTCTCTGAGAAAGTATTTTAAGACCTTCAAGACCAATTTATACTGCCCAAATATTCTTGTACATGTGTTTTCCATTGGAGCTTGGTTGAGTAGCCATGGGCTATATACTCATAGAGAAAATCTACTTTCTATACTCCTGCAGCTATCAGTTGCCAATAGTTCTTTGGCTAGCCATGAGACTTCATGCCCAACTCCAGTCTGCATTTTGGGATTTGGTATTGTTTTGGCTTGCACAGGTTTTTTTCATTCTGTCCCAATTGCTAAAGGTTAGTATGTTAATCTATCCTTCTGTGTCCAGATGACAGTACTGATTTGTAGTCACTCATTGTCCCTGGCTCTTATATTCTTTCTGCTATGTGTTTCTCTATGATTCCTGACACTTTGAGAGGAAATACAGCCTATGTGTTTCATGCTTTGAAAGAAAATGGTCCTCAAAGTGAATGGCACTATTAGGAGGTGTGGCCTTGTTGGAGTAGGTTTGGCCTTGCTGTATATCCCTATTGGGGTGGACTTTGAGGTCCTTTTAGCTCAAGGTACACTCAGTCTGGTATAAACAGAACACTTCCTGCTGCCTGTAAATCAAAATGTAGAACTTTCAGCTCTTTGACCATCACTCTACCTGCCTGCATGCCACTATGTTTCCTCCCATGATGATATTGGACTAACCCTCTGAAACTGTAAGCTATCCCAATTGAATGTTTTCTTTTTATGAGTTACCATGATCATGCTGTCACTTCACAGCAATAGAAACCGTAACTGAGACATTACATTTAGGATAGCAACCTGTAGTCTGTTATTCTCTGTACATGGGTAAGTTGTGTGTCTCTGTGTTAATCACCATATACTGCAACTAAAAATTTCTCTGATGTGGTCTGGAGATGTGTAGGTATAATGTTAAGTCATTAGTAATAGGTGTAATGTTATGTACATTTAGTAGAATGATAATAGTTCTCCACTAGACTAATGGTACTGGGCATGGGTTTTTTGTTATGGATCAGGATTTAAATTCAACCAAAAAGTGGTTGGTTACTCACAAGATGTTTGTGCCACATTGCACTGGTGGCATGTCTTTTCATGCCAGTCATCACTGCAGATAGCAAGGTTCAGAGCTGGGTAAGATAGGTAATTAGTTTCCCCTTATAGTAGCATGGATAGCACCTTCCAATGCTACAAAAGCAAAGCAATAAGGACTGATAATGCTTGAAGGTTGGTACCAGCACCAGCTTTATTTATCTATATTCTATGATTCAAGTATTTGGTGCCAGTGTTCTAGGTTGCTATCTACAACTTGGCAGTAAGAACCTTTATAAAGTACACTAAGCCATCTCTGTATATACCTGATTTCATATATTCTTGGATTTTTCCTATGTTATTTTTCTTTTCTTTTTGTCTTTTTTTGAGACAGGGTTTATCTTCATAGCAGTCCTAGTTGTCCTGTAACTCACTCTATAGAACAGACCAGCCTCGAACTCATACTACCTCTACCTCACAAGTGCTAGGATTAAAGCATGCATGCACCACTACACGTGGCTGGATTTTCCTTTCTTTCTTTTTTTTTTTTTTTTTTTTTACTGAGTCCAGGTTTCTCTATAGCTTTGGAGCCTGTTTTGGAACTAGCTCTTGTAGACCAGGCTGGCCCTTAACTTACAGAGATCTGCCTGCCTCTGCCTCCTGAGTGCTAGGATTAAAGGTGTGTGCCACCACCGACCAGCTAGGATTTCCCTTTCTTATTCGTCACTAAGAGTGTTTGTGAATTGGACAGTTCATTTTGGGATAAGCTATGACTCCCTCTCATATCATATCTAGTACACCATTATTTGTAGATCTTACATTTTTTATCACAGTTTTGCAGAATATGAGAAAACTACTGTGTCTGATTCTGAAATAGATTTATGAAAGTGGTCACATAGATGATAAAACATAGTCACAACTGTGTAGGCTGCTGTGGTGTACCTTCAGAAGTCTAGGTTGAATGGCTCATCATGTATCTTTAAATACTTCACAATGAACAGAGATTACATTTATCAATTATGGTACTTCACTAAAATGCATAAGTCATTTGACAAAGTTTATATAGCTTCTCAGTTATTATTGTAAGTGAAGATTGCATTATTCATTAAAATTCTGAAAACATAGCGACATTAAAAAAGATAGAAGCTACCATTATAGATTTCCCTTTCCCACAGACTGAACATATGAAGATGTAAAAGACTAAGCTTTTTATTGTTATGTTAATGTAAAACATTTGCATCTTCTGTACACTTAACAGCATTGCATATATAGACTTTAAAAATTGCCCTTCTGCATTTTAGCACTGAGTAGTGGCATATCACCTTTGTTCTGTCAGTGAAGCACTATGGCTCTATGAATTGTCCCTGTGTTAGGCCATCTAGGACTTTTTCTGTATTTAGCTAAAAACAGTGTGCTTCTACAAAATGAACTGAAATTTTAAAAATATGGGAATCACTTTGGCATATGGTCACTTAACAGTCAATTAACCTTAGAAAATTCCTATTTATCTATAAAATAGGACAAGAAATTCTTAACTCTGTCTTTCTTCCTTTAATTGAAATAATAGATCCAAATGCTGGTAATATATGTAGTTATTAGCTGGGCGGTGGTGGCGCACGCCTTTAATCCCAGCACTCGGGAGGCAGAGGCAGGCGGATCTCTGGGAGTTCGAGGCCAGCCTGGTCTACAAGAGTTAGTTCCAGGACAGGCACCAAAGCTACAGAGAAACCCTGTCTCGAAAAACCAAAAAAAAAAAAAAAAAATTAAAAAAAGTAGTTATTTTAAGCTTCTAAAACTCTGTATTCAAATAAAATATAATTTTTGATGACTATTATAACTTGAAAACAAAAATTATTCCTTCCACTTGACATACTACATTGAAATAAAATTCAAACATGTTCAGCCAAGATACAGGTTTGACTATTATCATTAAGTTAATCTATAATTGTAAAATATTTTTCCTAACAGGCACTATGACTCCTCACTTGGGCCCACAAAAGGCAGATAGGCAATTAGAAGCATGGTAAACATGGTATCTCTGGCTTTTAAAAAAAAAAAAAAAAATTAAAAAAAAAAGAACAAAACTTTGGATTAAATTCAGCTAGGCAAATACACATGCTAATTGATCAAGGAGTGTCTGTGTAAAAGCTGGTACCATTTAACCTGTGTCACCCCCATCAAGGCTGAAGACACAATGATAAGGATAGCTGGGAGTGTCTCCTGTCAAGCTTTTTATAAAATCCTAATTGTGAAATGGCATCCTGAATTCTTCGGTCAATAGCCTCAGTTTGAAGCCATTTTACATTCTACAAACAGTGACACCTCGAGGACTTGATAAGTCGCCCAACATGAGAGCTCTTACTTCATGACAGAAAATGAGACCTCCCCCGCCCCCATCCAGTGCTGCAGAAAGAAGAATCTCGCAGGAAAATAGTTACAGGTTTGTATCAGTTTGACACCAACTGCTCAATTATGCATTCCTCTCACCACCTGCTCCAGTGTTTCTTCTATTTAAACCAAAATGTCACCTCAGTACCCAAGGCCCCCTTTCACATGCTTGATCACTGTCAGCCCCTGAAAATCCTTCCTTGACCTTTGGCTATTAGTTCCGTCTGCTTTGTTCGGAGACAGTGGATACAACTAATCTGTTAGGATGTCACCAGTACTGGGCCTCTGTTTCAGACCTCACATAAAACCTCTTTTAGTTATCACGTATTAATCCAAAAAATTCCAATCATTTTTAATAATTAGAAAATGGAAAGAAAAGCAACTTTAAGATTAAATATTAACCTAGTCTAAATGTCTGAAATTAGGAGAATGAATGACTTTAAATATTGGGGCTGACGGGTGGAAAATGGAACCTTCATTTACTCCTGGTGGCATTGGAAACTGATCTAGCAATCAAATTGGAGAATCCTCAAAAAAGCAAAAATACAAAATCCACTATATCCATCTATACTACATCTTGGTATATGCCCAAAGGACTCAGTGCCTTACGACACAAAAACTTAGTCTTGTTTCTTATATTATATCCACAATAGCTAAGAAATGGAAACCCAAATGTCCTTTAACCAATGAATGGAAATTGAAAATATGATAAATATGTAACACTATTCAGCATTAAAGATAAAAATTAGCAAAACTTTCTAATATAAAATGCCCAAATCTCTCATATACTTGGTAGAGTGCTATTTTTATGCTATATTCTCTAATTTTGATACATTTAAACAATATTATGTTTTTATTAATTCTTTGAAAATTTCATAGTCCTATTCCCTTATACATACACACACACACACACACACACACACACACACACACATATTCCCCATAGCCAATTTTTCTTCCAGACTCTCTCTCACCTACTTTATATTCTCTATAGTATTTTATTTGCTTTTAGAAGACACTATCTCACTGTTGTCTGAGTTTCTGTCCTACCTGGTTTCTCTCCTCCTACCAGGTTCCACAGCCATTTAGCCCCCAAGAAATCACATAGAGGTCTATATTAATGATAAACTGATTGGCCCATTAGCTCAGGCTAATTATTAACTCTTATAGCTTATATTAACCCATTATTCTTATCTATATTAGCCACATGGCTTGGTATCTTTTTCAGTGGGGTAATTACATCTTCATTCTTCTGTGGTTTGGACAGGACTGGGGAAGAATGGGCTTCCTTCTTCCCAGAATCCTCCTGTTCTCATTGGTCTACCTCTACTTCCTGTCTGGTTGTCCTGCCTATACTTCCTGCCTGGCTACTGGCCAATCAGCATTTATGTAAAACATAATTGACAGAATATAGACAATTGTCCCACACCACTTCTCACAGCAGATATTCTTGTTCTCTGGATCTCCAATCTCTCTGTGCCCTCATTATGAATATTGCTTCAGTATTATGAGTATGGGTTGTGTTATAAATTTATCAAACACCCCATGTCCAGCTGACCTCTGCATTTTGAACAATTTGGCTTCCTGTAATGGTTTCCATCTGCTTCCAAAAGAAGATTCTTTGTTCAGTATGAGTGATTTGGGGGCCCAGCAGCCAGTCATTACCAGGGTATGTAAAAAAAAAAGAAATCCACAAATGTGGCATGGGCTAGACATTTTTCTATCTGAGGTAAAAAAAAAATAAGACAAGCAAAGAAAAAAGGAACAAGCAAAAGCTTTCCTGATGGTAACCTTCTCTTTTACTTCAACTTCAACAACCTCTCTGTATTGACAATCTCTTTACACACGCTCCCATCGCTTTACATACAGCTACATATCTCTTTATGTACATACATCTCTCTCCTGTACAGCTACCTCTCTATGTTCATTACAACGTCTCTTCACATATTGCTACACATTTATATCTACATACACACCCATCATCTCACACACGTTCTTCTTCTGCATCATTCATTCACTCTTTCACCCACTCACGTCCTCTCGCACTCATTCACTCTCTCCCACTTCTTGCATGATTCTTTCTCATCGCTCACACTTCTCTCTTCTCACCACTGCTCCCCTCCCAGCCAAACTCTGCACAATTTTATGTTACATTTTCAGGGCTTGGCCCATTTACATAACACATGATAAGACACGTAGTTTCTCTTAGGCTGGGTATATCACATTGACTGGTCAGTGACTAACACCTGGATTGCATGTAACACTAAGTTGGTGAAAGTTCTCAGGCAGTAAGGAAACAGTTGGGTGAACCTTGAGCCTGCAACCTAAACTGTCTCGGACTATGTGCAAAAGGTCAGCTGCTACAGGAATCCTATGTCTACTAAGGTTTCTTCTATCCGAATTTTGAATCAGTAAAACACCATGGAAAATGACCTTGAATACATGTCTCTAGAGGCAACAAGTTATCCATCACCAGGGGAAGCCATCCTGCTTTAAATTCATTCTGGAGTCTGAAATTAGCTGTCTAAGTAAAAGGTTGTCTTTGTAACTGAGAATCTCATGTCAGTCTGAGGAAAATATCCTAGTATTATTTCTATTCATCAGAATTATGTGATTAAGCAGAAATCATCTTCCTGATCATCCATAGATATATGTGTGCCCATGAGATAAACATACAAGCAGTGAGAAAACACGCATAGCAGTTCTTAAGGAAGAATGCAGTTCTTTGCAGATAAATGAAGTTGTTCATGAAAAAAATTATAGACAGAGACAAGCAGCCTTGTCAGGTGGGGTTCTCCATCAGGAAGTATACATCTGGTGGGTTGGCCTCCTGAACACTAATTGTCACCTGCTGTATACTCCCACAGTCCTCTGCAGTTTTGGGGTTAAGGACAAACTTATCTGTGCATGCACAGAATATTTCATAATTTTAAGAACCATTTATTTCAGGACTGAAGAGATGACTCAGAAGTTAAGAATGCTTAGTGTTTTCCCAGAATCAAATTCTGTGTCCACAAGGCAGGCAAAGTGGCTCACTACAATTTGTAACTCCAGCTCTACGGGACCTGATGCACTCTTTTTACCTCTGTAGGCACCTGTACTCACATGACAGGTATACACTCTGATACACACATAAAAAGTACATATATCTAATTTTTTTCTCCAGTCTAAATGTATAAAAGAATATCTGATAAAATATTCATTTTGTAATGTTAGCTTTCCCTCAGTTTTATTTTCCTTTGTAGGTATATCATCTACATCTGTGTATACTCATAGTAACACATACATACATGAATGCTTTGTTTATATCTTAACATATACATACATGTATGTGAAAATTCAAATAAGACATAATATTCCTTTTTTACAATATTATTTATATGAATATGATTAGTTTTTTAACTATTCTCTTAATAACTGCTACTCACAAACTGAGAACATTAATATCATAAACCTATTAGTGAGAGGTTTGGGTGTTGTGCTGAGAGATTAGTGTTCTACATTATAAAGGGTGTTTGGGAGAGCCAAGTAATGTACTTCCATCACTCTTTGACATGCAGACTACTACACAATCTTGTTTAAAAAACATATTCTCTCCAAGCTCTACATTGCTTGTAATATGCTATCTACATATTTAATTTTTACTGTTGCTATCTTTTATATTTTAAATATTACACTATTTAAACATCTTTGTATATCTTATATTTGCATATATATTCACAGTTTATGTTTATAAATATGTAATTCAAGGTATTGATAGGATAATAAAAATAAATAAAAAAGAATAAATTCATTTTATTCTTAATATGTATTGCTTCAAAATGTATCACAGTTTAACTAAATATTTTATTCCTCAGTGACTTTAGAATTTTTCTGCAGACTTAAATCTATTAATCTATTTAAAATAAATTTACAATCAAAGTTATAAAAGACATCATGTTTGTACATGAACAATACTATATATTGCTTGAAATCTGACAAAAGAATACAGAGAATTAATCCAAATGGAACTAGACCTCCATTTTCAACATCGGCTCAAGAGCTTGATTATCTCTAGACAGCTGAGAGTACCACATTAAACCAATCAGCAGTGGATATCTAACACTGGCAATGTTTTCATCATGTTTTCATGTAGGGCATCTCTTTGATTCCATTGGACATTCAGGTCCAAACTTCTTCTAGCCTGGTCTATTTTCTGTTCAGAAGACACCACAACACACTACAAACCTCATCAGACATTTTCATGACACAACAAATTCTTTTTCATTCATACAATAATTGTTTGCAGTTACCTCAGAGGGATGCATGGTCTGGACCCCACAAAATCTCCATCCTTTTACCTGTCTATCATCACTTACACCTTCCTCAGTCTTCCTGGAGAACTAAGCATATTTCTACCTTAAAATCCTTACATCAAGTATTCTCTTTGGTTACATTTGTCGGGTTCCTGTATTCATGTGAGTGGCTCTCACTCCTTGCTATTATCATCTTCTCATTGCAAGATAGCCACACCCTCTCTTCTAGACTATTCTTTTTTACCCTGCAATCTTTACTCTCCATTGTTGGCTTTGATTTTGCCCATAACATTTGTTGTAACCAAGTATACTATACACCTAGCAATTTTGCTGTGATTTTATTACGATGTATTTACCAGAATAAGATTCTGTAAACGTAAGATTTTGTACCTATTTTGTAATTTCATTGTAATACTGCTTACAGCAAGAACAAGAAATCCATAATAGTTTCTCAAGTAATATAAATTTTACTGAGCAAATGAACTAATTCAGTAAGCAATGCATTTATAAACTGTGAGGTTTCTTTTATATTTCATATGAGACACAAAGAAAGGCCAGGTACGTGCAGCCATATGATGAATAAAATAATGGACACTGAAACCTGGGTTCCCTGACCATTTGTCCTGTGATCTTATTTTTATGCCATGACCTTTCTACAGTTGTCCCATATTGTTGTGGGAGGAAAGAAACGAGGTAGCTGAGTTTCCTGAAGTTCAATCAACCAGTCTCATTTAGTGCTGGCATCATCTAACCAAATACACTGAAAACACAAAGTTTCTTGGTTCACTCTTCTACGTTCTCTATAAGGCCTCTCACAAAAGAGATCTTGTGACATTTGGAGAGGAAATAGAAATAACTGTGTGTAACTGTGTGGCAATTTCTCAGAAAATTAGGAAACAACCTTCCTCAAGACCCAGTAATACCACTTTTGGGTGTATATCCAAATGATGCTCAATCGTGCCCCAAGGACATGTGCTCAGCTATGTACATAGCAGCATTGTTTGTCATAGTTAGAACCAGGAAACAATCTAAAAGACCCTTGACTGAAGAATAAATAGGGAAAATGTGGTACATTTACACAATGGAGTACTGCACAGCAGAAAAAAATAACAACATCTTGAATTTTGCAGGCAAATGGATGGCACTAGAAAACATCATTTTGAGGGAGGTAACTCAGACCCAGAAAGACAATTATTATATGTACTAGCTCATACGTGATTTTTAAACATTTTTAAAGCAAAGACAACCAGCCCACAAATCACAATCACAGAGAATCTAGACAGTACTGAGGACCCTAAGAAAGACATACATAGATCTAATCTACATGGGTAGTAGAAAAAGACAAGATCTCCTGAGTAAATTGGGAGCATGGGGGCCTTGGGAGTGGGTTGAAGGGGAGGGCAGAGGTAGGGAGGGGAACAGAGAAAAATGTAGAACTCAATAAAAATCAATTAAAAAATAACTGTGTGTAATAAATGGAAAATAAAGAGAAAATACAGGACTTTTCTCTCTGAAGCAAAACTCTACACCCCTTTAGTAGAACAGAATTAATAGAGTTAGTGAATCAGGTTTACTTCTCTGGGGGAGGGGGTCAATTAATGCATTGTTCAACTTTTTCCTCATTTAAAATACAAGAAAGTTAGTATAGTGATTTTCAAAGTATTTTGCATGTTAAACATTCAAATACCATTACCTAAAATAATCACCCAGTGTACTGTAGAGTAAATTGGATTATGAGACAAGAATAGACTATCTATTTATGAATCATTATTTCCTTATAGACAAAAAATTAAAGAAAATAATCCAAAGTTTCTGTTTCAGTTTCATATCTCATTTTATTTGTTCTATAATTATTCCCATGTACATAATGCATTAAGATTCCCCACTTACATACATCATTTATTATCTTATCACACTCCTATTAATCCTACTCCTACCTTCCAATCTATTTCCCAGAATCATGAGTCTGGACAACAGTTTCATAATATATTCATATTTAACTTAGTATTTTGCCTGACTTTTCCCTAAATTGGATATCAAGTTCATGTCATTATCACATCAGAAGGCATAGTTCTATGGAAATGTACAATTCTTGACTGCTAAATTAAGAAATTAGTACACAGGTTTTACTAGCTGTGGCAAAGCAGTAATGCTTATAATTTCCAGTGGAAAGTAAATGTTGAAGTAAGTATGGTTTAACATAATTCTATTTAGTATTGCAGAGATGCATTGTCTGCTAAGTAAATTCATTCACCACCATCCATGCCAAGGCACCTTAGTGTACAGAATTTATGTATTATTTACACACGTGTTTCCTCTGTGCCAGGGACAGACTTGTCAGCAGTCAGACTTGGCCTCTACTGAGTGAAGGCAGCGAAGAGTAGGCTTGCCTCAGCTCTCCATGAAGTTTCTTGAAAATCGGATTCCGTGTCACCCAAGAGCCCATGAAACATGAGCAGTAAGAAGGATCACTGATAATGAAGTCCTGGCAGGCAGCCAAGCTCACTGCAGCAATGCTCTGCTCACTTTAATGCAGCTCCACTGGGCTGGATACATGTGGAGGATGGATGGCGGTAGGATGCTGGAGCAGCTGCTAGGTGTGAATACCGTGACATTGGCTAAAGAGCTACTGAACATTGCCCAGGGACATCCACATTCTATGCGGTCATACATTAATACAGTCTAAAAGTATCAGACCATTTATTGCAGTCTATAACTTTCAATTCAAAAATGGATTTTTCCATAAAAAATGTAGGAAGAAAAAAATAAATTCCTTTCTTAGAACACTAAACTGATTTATTTTTATGTATACCGCCTTAAACCCCAACAGACAGACAGGTGTTTAAATGTTTTGATTCTTTTCATCTATAAAATCCACAGGACTCACATTTCTGTTCTTCAGAGTAAGTTTTTAACTTCTTTGTAAGATATCGTATATCAGTGTGAGAAAAATCATGGCAGCAGCTAACGCAAGGCAGCAAAAGAAAAGAACAACTACAAATGAAAATCCCTTTACCCTGTCTAATAATTACATCTCCCTGTTAGGTATTGTACATGTTTGAATAGTAAATTAGTCTTCTGTTGCTAGTCAGTCCTGATGTTTTTGTTTGACAGCCTAATCACTATGCTGGTAGAAATACACAGAAGAACCTTCACTGTTAAGAGGAAAATCGGTGTTACTAAATGTTCATTGTTTAGTACTGTTATCATAAAGTATCACAGGTCACAGACTCATTTAAGAATGGTGTAGAGCTAAAACAGAGACCAAGAGAGAATATGTACAGGATGAGAGATTAAAGAACACTCATTTGGGAATGTCCTTACCAAACTCCTCCCTTCAGTATTCAGGGAGCTTAAAGAAGAGGAGGAAGGAAACTTATAAGAGATAGATGTGATAGATGACTGCAAAAGTGGTTTCTTCTAGACATAAAAGAACTGATACATGTATGAACTCACATAGACTGAAGCAGTATAGACAGCACCAGCACAGGTCCAATCTAGATGGGGTACCAGTGTTGAGAGTGGAAATAGACACAGGCTTCCATCTCTAACCAAGAGGCTATCAACCATTTACACCGGATTGCAAAGGGAAAGTTAGTTTTTTTTTTTCCGCTGGATTCCCAATGAGTATAATAAGACACTTCAGGGTAGCCTCATGTCTACTAGATGGACAACAGAAATGCTCTCAATGGTACTTCTGTAGACTTTTTATCTCATATTGTTCTGCTTGAGCATAGTTTGTCTTTGTCTTACTAGCATTTTGCTTGATTATTTTGGTTTATGATTTTATGTTATTATTTATTTTGAGTTGTATGTATGTGTGTTGTTTGTTTTCCATTGGTTTGCTTATTATGTGTTTTTGTTTCTTTTCTAGTTTTTTTGGCTTTTCTAGAAAGGGAAAGAGGGAGAGGGAGAAAGAGAGAGGAAAAAAGAAAGAAAGAGAAAGGGCATGGAAAAGGGTGCATGAAGAGTATTTGGGAGGAGTAGCGGGACAGAAAATTCCATTCAGAGTATAATGTATGAAAATTTTTTGTCAGTAAAAGTAGAATGACTTAGTCTTGTTTCAATGCTTGAAGCCAGCTGATTATTGTGTCTTACATGAAGGTATATGAATTATGTCACATTATATGTATGTACAAAAGAGAAGTACAAAAAGTCTGATAAGAAGAATAGAAAATTAAGAATTTTTAGTAGTTAGATTTGAAGTAATGGGTGGGCTATGGTGGCACATGCCTTTAATCCCAGCACTCAGGAGGCAGCGACAGGTGAGACATGTAAATCTCAGCAGTGAGTTCAAGGACAGCCTGGTCTACAGAGCAAGTTCCAGGAGAGCTAGTAACACAGAAAAACCCTGTCTTAAAAAAAAGCAAAAAAAAAAAAAAAACACCCAACCAACCAATCAAATGAGAAGAATTGAAGTAATAGTCCAAATTATTGCAGTGTATGACTCTCTTTAATAAGTAAAAAATGTGAATAGTATGATTGAGAGAAAATATGGTACATTTACACAATGGATCACTATTCAGCAGCAAAAATCAATGACATCATGAAATTTGCATGCAAATGGATGGAACTAGAAAAAAAACATCCTGAGTAAGGTAACCAGACTCAGAAAGATGAACATAGTATGCACTTACTCATAAGTCGATACTAGCTGTAGAGGAAAGGATATATAGATCTACGTGTAAAGGGGAAATAGAAAAATCTCTTGACAAAATTGGGAACATGGGGGTGGGTGAAGTAGGGAGGCCAGAAGGGGAAGACAAAAGGAGAAGTGGAAGGGGGCTAAGAACTTGAGAGAACAGGATAGTCGAGATGAAGGAAGGACATAGATGAGAGCAAAGAAAGAAATTTCGATTGAGGGAGCCATTATGGAGCTAGCAAGAAAACTGGCAATAGAGAAATTCCCAGGAATACACAAGGATGACCCCAACTAAGATCCTAAGCAATAGAGAAGAGAGTGCCTGAACTGGCTCTAGTCAGATTGATGAATACCTTAAATCTCACCATAGAACATTCATCCAGCAACTGATGGATACAGGGGCAGAGACTTGCGTCTGAACACTGGACTGCCCCAAAGTCCAGTTGAAGTGTGGGAGGAGTGAGTATATGAACAAAGAGGTCAAGACCATGATGGGGACACCTACTCAGTTTACCTGAGCTAATAGGAACTCCTCAACTCCAGCTGGACAGGGAAGGAACCGGCATAGGACAAAACTAGAGCCTCTGAATGCACGTGACAGTTGTATGGCTGGAAGAGATGACAGAGGCACTGGCAGTGGCACCAGGATTTGTCCCTACTGCTTGTACTGGCTTTTGGGGAACCCATTCTGTTTAAATGGATACATTGCTCAGCCTAGATTAGTAGTGAAGGCCTTAAACATTCCCCAAAGCATGTGCCTTACCCTCTCTAAGGAGTGGATGGGGTTGGGGTGCAGCAGAATGTAGAGGGAACAGAAGGAGGCGAGGGAGTGGTAACTGGGATTGATATATAAATTGAAAAAAAGTGATAGTTTGTTTTCTTTTTAAAGAATAAAAACACCAATAATTTAATAATGTTATAGCTGAATAATACTACCTTTAAAGACAGTACATAGGGAGAGACAGACAGACAGACACAGACAGATACAGAGAGAGTCAGAGACAGAGAAAGACAAAGGCAGAGAGACACAGAGAGATGGAGACAAAGAACAAAATTAATGACTGTTTGTAATCTGAATATAAGTGAATTTTTACAGTATTTTGCACAGTCTCCATAACTATTAAGTAATAATTTATGTTAGGTTATGGGTATCTCCTACTATAGTATAAGATCATATAATATTGTCAGTGCAATCTGCTGTGGTTTGGAGGTTAGCAGCCCTCAGAAGCCCATGTCCTCCAAGCTTGGTCACCAGGTTGGTAAAATTAGCAGATGATCGAGTGTTTGCAGGTGGACCAAGGAGGTCTCATTTAGATCACGGCATGGCTGAGGGATTGTCTCTTTCTTTGCCTCCCTTGTGCTTTATAGCCATGAAGTTTGGACTCTTGTGTATTTTCTACATGCCTCTATCAAAAAGTAATGACCTCTCAAAGGCTGAGACCTCAACGACTGGAAGCTCTGAGACTGTCATCCAGTTCGAGACTTCTATTCTTTGTAAGTTGATTATCTAAGGTATTAGTTATAGTGACATAATTGTGTCTAACGTATTTATTTTTGCTTTATTCTCAATGTCAATTAAGTAGAAAGCTACAACTAATTTACTTTAGAATCATGGTTGTATTTGAGATAAATATGCTCACATGTTTTCTAGTTCATGCCTGATGCTTAGGATTAATTAGATAAGATACTTTTAAAGAAATGTCACAATTTGTAGCCTTTTATGTACTCATGCCATTCCTTCTGCCTGGCACTTTACCATTCACTCAACATATACATTGCTAATTTAGCTTCCTTTTGCTGAGCTCTATGTCATCCTACAGAGCGTTCCTTCAGCCTCACTGGAGGGATGAAAGAAAGCACCCTTGTATGCATTGTACTGTATGTATCTTTGTCACATGTCACATGTATTTTCAATTGTCTATGTTTTTATTTCCTCTAGATCTTTAGGACACATAAGGGTTTTGTTTTTTGTTTTGTTTTGTTTTTTTTTTTGGCTCAGTAGTCACTACCAGTTCTTCCACTCAGGAGGCACCCGATACATAGTTAGAGGAACAAATGAATACAGTGTGTAATATACCACGGGACTTCACAATAAGAATGTCTATAAAGGTAATCATCCATTGTCTGGATCCTATGTTACTGATGGATAATATACTATGTCTCTGTGCATCAAGCCTCATGCAGTTTATTCATGTTTGTTATTTAGCACACAACTGGAAATATGTTGACAGCAAAAGCACCATTATATACACTGGTAGAAAGCTGTCTGTGGTGGCACTGTTTTATTAGCACTAGGGAAGGGAGGAACCCAATGGGATTAGTAGTTTTAGGTGGGCCTGATATACTTGAAAACCATCTCAAAAAGTAAATCAACTGACTAACCTCACACACGCACACACAGGTAGTATGTGTGATCTCAAACAAAGATAACTGAGTTCGCTACAATTACCATCTTTTAAGGTTATTTTGATAAGCCTCTCCACCATGGTTAGCTTTGGTTCTAACTATTAGTAAGAAGATAAATTATTTCCTACATGGTGACGCTGAAAATAGAAAAGATCATATTGTAATGGCTTCTAAATCACATCATGAAGAATCAATCATCATCATTATTTCATTTCCCTTCATGCTCCAGGTTAAGTATCTCCAGATAAAGACACTGCTAAAAATCTCTAGGCATGAAACTAACCTTGGGGTCAATAAGGAATACTACTTTACACAATTAACTTTTGGCCTTGCATCCTACCTTTTGTACTGACAATTACAAGTGCTACAACAATTACAAGTATTTCAAAAACACTGTTTATTTCTGCCTTTGGTTCTGAACTGTTAATGAAAATGGAGAAGTAAAGCATAAAATTTTAATTTTCTAGCTGAACAGAATTAGGAAATCATCCAAGTTTCTTTGGTTTGTAGTGAGGAATATGGGTCTGTAGACAAGAGATGTGTTGAATGATTGGTTTTCACGGTATGTATTTACCAGGAATTGCATATTCACAGCAAGGTTCCTTTCTAGTTATTCACTTGTTTGAAAGAATAATGATTCTGTCTTTCTGTACATGATGGGAATTTGCATCTGCCTGTAGCAGGAACATGTTATTTGACTCTGGATATCCATGGTCTGTGAAAGGACAAGCCACAGAATATTAGCTCACATTTGCAGTGTTTCCCATGACGATGTGAGTCTTTAGACACTAAAGTTTGGAAGATCATTCCCACCTTCACCTCATTCTTTTAATAACTTAGAGGAATGGGAGTAGAGCAAAGTTAAAATTGTTCTTTAGTTCAGAAGGAAAACGACACATCTTTAAAAAGCAAATGGCGGGCTGGAGAGATGGCTCGGAGGTTGGGAGCTTTGCCTGCTCTTCCGAAGGTCCTGAGTTCGGTTTCCAGCAACCGCATGGTGGCTCACAACCATCTGTGATGGGGTCTGATGCCCTCTTCTGGCCTGCAGGCATACACGTAGACCAAATATTGTATACATAATAAATAAATAAATATTTTTAAAAAATTAAATAAAAAGCAAATGGCTTAAGTTGAGGGAGTAACTACCCCAGGTCACTTACATAAGATCTAACCAGAAGGTGTTAGATAGCTTTTGAAAGTGTGCTTTTTTTTTTTTTCTTCTTCAATTACCTGTCTCAACATTTGACTCACAATACCTGGAAAGGAGATAGCTTAGTAGATATTTTCAAATAGTGAGACCAGATCTGAGTGGAATAGATTTTCCTTGGATCAGTGGACCAGTGATGTGATCAAAACTTAATCTTGAACAGATGCAGTGAAGACTTTACATTCTTTCTCTATATGTGTATCTTCACATTTTTCAAATTTTACAAACTGCAGAGAAATGGAACTGAAAAAGCAGTGGAAAATGGAAAAGACAGATTACATGGATTCTTAACAGAGAAAGAAACAAGAAGTTCAAAGTTCTTTGGGTGTGATTATCATCAAAGTGAAAAGCCCCTGGATTCTTGGGCCAGTCTTGGGGGTGTGTGGACTCCATGTAGCAGGCAAAAGAATGACAGTTTTCAAGCTTCTAGACCAATCTCCTAACTGGAGCTACTACATATGCCTTAATGGTTTGCTAACAGAACAGCTTCTCACTCATTCTAAATGTTCTATTATTGGAAATGAGAATACTATAAACCAAGTATTTTAATAAAATTAATTCGTTCATTAGGTCTAGGGGAGCATCAAGTTTCAAAAAGCTTCCTTGGGATAGACTTTAAAAAATGACAGTTGAGTTGTGAAAAATTAATAGCGGAAAGCAGTGCGGATGTTTATGCAAGAATCCTGAGACTGAAAATTGTATCTAGTGTATGGTAAGGAAAAGACAGGGATGAGGAGACATGAATCTATTGCCAAAGTGTCTATTACTTAATAACATGATAATTAAAAGATTCATCATAACAGAAGATAAACCTGTCTTCTTTATTATAGGTCAAATTTCTTCAGTACTTTCATAGCTATATATGTGAAAATAGGGAAAATAATAAAACTACCTTATAACATTAGTTTGAAAAGTAGATAAATAAATCTATCCAAAACATTCATAAGATTGGTAACATTCCGTGAGTCTTGATTATTACCAAAAACCATGATGCATTACCATTATGAACTACTCTCCGGTGACCTTTGCTGACTGCAAGTATCAAATGAAATGAATATTAGACGAGGAGAGAAGAGGAGGGCAGAAGTAGAAATATTATAAAGACAATGGTGTAGGCCAAATGAAAACTTTCAGAGGCTGAGAATAGCAAGATGCAAAGAAATATGAAAAGCCGGGTTCATTTTCTTTGAGAATGTTGAGTTCATTGAGGAGCTTAAGGGAAAGTAGATGAGTTAAGATGCCTTTGACATTTTGGTCTGATAATCTTAAAAATATTATATGTATGTGAGGTTATGGGACTATAAGAGATAAAAATGAAAGGAAATAAAGTTATAGGTATTTGAAGAAATGAAACTGTGCATTCCATGTGAACAGATAAAATAATCTCCGTATTAAACAATCCTCCTGGGTTTCACGTCCAATACATGATTTTGATTTAAAATTTTGCATTTAAAATGTAGTGTTTTATGTAGGTAGAATAATGGACCCTCTAAGAAAACCATACTCTAATTTTTTAGATAATAAATATTTTACTTTACATGATAGAGGAGATTTTTGAAAATGAATAACAGGCCATGAATCTGTAAAGGATGTGGCCAGTTCCAAGAATGCAACCTAACAATGTGGGCCTTTAAAGTCAGAAAACTATACTGGCTGAAACAGATGACATGTAACATCAGGAATAGAGATAGAAAGTTTATGTGGATATTATATTCCTTTTCCAACTTTGAGTTGTAAATGGTGCTGGCAAAGGCAGATAGAATTCTATGGGCAATGTGAAACAAACATTGTCTTCCAGTTATGCTCCTTTCTGGGAAATAGGAAATGCAATCTCTCCTAAAACCATGACGGAAGGAAGAAGCACAGATGTCAGCACCTTCACCTTAGCCCAGACATTTCACCTACTAGAGTATAAAATTGTTTTATTTGTGTTGTAGAGTATACAAAGAGTTTTATTTGTGTTGTTTGAATCCACTTGTTTTTTTGACAAATTATTATAGCCCAAAGATAAATTTAATAGACACAATATAAAACTGAGTCTAAGTATGCATTTTTATTTTGAGTAAATTTGTACAGTATACCCACCATATTCCAGTTAAAATTTCCATATCACAAAGTATACCACATTGGTCAACAGCTATACTCAACTCCAACTCCTAGCTCAGCCAATCACACTGCCTGTTTTCCAACTACTGGTTCTTACTGGACACTTCATATGTCTGCCAGTAGCATGTTTTGTTTCTCTCTGTCTCTGTATCTCAGTCTCTCTGTCTCTGCCTGCTGCTGTCCCTGTCTCTGTCCCTCCTGTCTTTCTTTCCTCCTCCATTTCTCTATTAATTTGTGTGTGATTATACAAGTCTTCGTTGACCCATGTTTTACTATAGACTAGTGTAAATAGGATGAAGATAGTAGGAAATAAGATAAACTTAACACATAAAAAGTAGTCTGTTATTCGGCTGTATAATGATGCTCAAAACATTCTAGCTGGTTCCTTGCTGTCAATTTGCCTATACCATTGATTGTTTTATCTTTTTAATTATAGTTATTCTGCAGGGCTTAAGTGAGTATTGCTGGTGGTTTTAATTTGCATTTTTTTTTATTGATTGCTAACAATGAGTTCTTTACATGTGCTCAATAGTCATCCACATAACTTTTCTGGTAAAATATATGTTCTATTGATTTGCTCAGTTTTGACTTGTGTTATTTTCTTATTAAATTTTAAGAGTCTTTAAATATTTTGAATATGAGATCTGTACTTCGCAACATTTTCTCCACTCTGTGGCTTATTTTTTCATTTTTAAAAATGTGACTTTTTAAACCAAAGGTTCTTTTTAAATGAAATTAAATTTACATACTTTTCAATGTACAATTTCTTAGTTGCTGCATCTAAATAAGGTTCACTGAGTATTTCTTTTCTGTGTTAATTTACGAGGTTTACATTTTACTGCTCTGATTTTGTTGTGTCATCCTATTCTGGTTAATTATCTGTATTTTTGGAGGTTTGAGGGAGAAGTGTTGCCTTTGGGCTCATGCATTTGAATACTTGGTCCCTGGCTGATTGCATTGTTTGAGTAGTTTATAGAGCCTTTAAGAAGTGGTGGCTTCCTGGAGGAAGTATCTTAGTGGGGATGGGTTTTGAAAGTTCATAGACACCCCAATTCCAGTTCACTCTCTACTTCCCCTTTGTGGTTAAAGATGCGATCTCTCAGCCTTCTGCTCTGTCTGTCTGCTACAATGCCTCCCCTACAGTTTCAAACTGTCACTTTGGAACCACAAGCCCAAGTAAATTTTCTTCAATAAATTATCTCCGTCATAGTGCTTTATCACAGTAAGAGAACAACAACTTATATATAAATGATAGACCCTCATCAGAGCAGCAGACTGAGCTCCCAAGGTCCAGGTGAAGAACAGAAGGAGGGAGAAGACGAGCAAGGAAGTCAGGACAGAGAGGGGTTGGTCCACCAACTGAGGCAGTGTGCCTGATCTAATGGGAGCTCACCAAATCCAGCTGGTCTGGGACTGAACAAGCACGTGATCAAATGGGACTCTCTGATTGTGGCTGACAGTGGGGGCTGACTGAGAAGCCACTGATTGATAAAGGCACTGGGACTTGTTTTTACGGCATGTTCTGGCTTTTTGGGACCCCAGTCTATATGGATGCACAGCTTCCTAGGCCTGGATGTAGTGGGGAGGGCCTTGGACTTTCCACAGGGCAGGATACCCTGCCCTCTCTTAGGCAGGGAGGGAGAGGGGGAAGGGGGAGTGGGGGAACGGGAGGGGATTGGGAGGAGAAGAGGAAGTGTATAAATTTTTGAATGGAAAAATAAAGTGTGTGAGCAATTAATTTTATTAAAATACCCAGTTTTGTTATTGCTATTTGTTTTTCTGCCTTAGCACCATTGTTGCAAAAACAGTTACATATAAATATGATGGTCTCTTTGTGAACTTTTGATTTTTGTGACTGGTGTGTTTCATGAATCATGGGCAAATGAAGGGAATATAGGATTTCATGTTGATTTACTCTTTTGATTTACTTAGAAAGATGATTCAAAATTGGTTCAAAATCACTTTTCTTTATATTCTGATCACTGTTACAGAAATTACCTATAATTTAATGAAGAGAAAGTTAAACAGCAATAAGAAGATGGGCAAGGAGGTATTTCCCAAAGCTAAACAAGGCTAGGGGTCTCTGCATCTGCTCCCATGAGTTGCTGAGTGAAGACTCTCTGATGACAATTATCAGAGGCTTCAGTCTACGTGTCTAGCAGGATATTCTTAGGAATCATTTCATTGATTTTTTTCTATTGTGTTTGGTTTTATCCCAGGTCTCTGGGCTAACCGGAGTCTGCTCCCTGGCCCACTAAGCTGTGTCAAGTGTGGGCTCCCTCTTCTGGAATGCTTCTCTAGTTGCTCTAGTCATTGGTTGGCTACTCCCCAAAGTTCCAAACCATCTTTACCCTAGCATATCTTTCAGGCAGGATAAATTGTAGCTTGAAGGTTTGTGGCTGGGTGAGTGTGTCAATCCTCCACTGGGAACTTTGCCTGACATAGAGGATGACTCTTTCAGGCTCTGTATCCCTCATTGCTAAGAGTGTCTGCTAATGTCACCCTCTTGCAACCCCATGAGTTTCCATCACAGTAGGAATGCCAGAATAAACTAATTAGGGATCATAGGTCTTCATAGAGACTGAACTAATAATAAAGGTGCCTGTATAAATCTGACCTAGGCTCTCTACATATGTGTTATGGTTCTGTAGCTTGATGATGTTCCTATATAACTTCCAAAAGCTGGAGGGGGACCATCTCTGACTCTTTCTCTTACTTTTGGGATCCCATTCCTTGTACTGGGTTGCCAGATCCAGTCTTAGTAAGGGGGAAATGTGTCTAGTATTACTATCACTTTATTTGTCATGTTTGATTGATATCCCTGAGGTGCCTGCCCATTTCTGAAGGGAAAGGAA
Organism: Chionomys nivalis; assembly: GCF_950005125.1. Taxonomy (NCBI): domain Eukaryota; kingdom Metazoa; phylum Chordata; class Mammalia; order Rodentia; family Cricetidae; genus Chionomys; species Chionomys nivalis. The sequence continues at coordinate 33,269,375 of NC_080097.1, read as the reverse complement.
CAGGAGGTGATTTGGGGAAAAGGGTAGTTGGGGAGGGAGGTTCTTGGAGGAAAATGGTGAGGAGAAACTATGATAGGAAAGCAATATATGAAAGAAGAATAAAACAATTGATAACAAAAAAAAAATCCTAAACAAAGGAGAAAGACTGGCCAAGCAGAGTTGAGATGGTCCATTGGTGATGAGACAGAGGGTTGCAGAGAAGTTTGAGTATAGTAGCTCAGCTAAGCAAAGTGAACCAAAGTCAGAATTCTGTTTATAGATATGAGAGGAAGCAATAATTAATTTTAAAGTATACATATTCGTTTAGATTTGCAGAATAGTGTCCAAATGCATAAAGCTGTATAAAGTATTAAAGTAAAATCTGGCACATGATGACAGTTGGCAAAAAAAAAAAAATAAGAATGCTTCTTAGTTTTTGTTTCCTTCTCATTATCATCCACATTCAGTACATACTGAAGGTAAAATTATGTTTGACATTTAGTAAAGATGTCTTTTATAAAGTTTTTTTAATGAAGTCAAAATGAAGATTAAAAAGGACCAACAGAAAATTCACGACACAGCACATATCTCATAAGAAGGACAAGAAAATGAGCCTGCAATTAGATAAAACAGCATCCTTTCAAAGACATGCATTATTAAATATTCAAAATTATGTGCATTAGTGAGGACATAAACCCGCAGTCACACCTTCTGCAGGGTCTCTGACAGTAACCATTACAGAGACATTAAGTGAAATTTTGAAAAGACAAGACAATTCAAGAAATGGACCAATTTGACCAACTGAATGGCACTACTTTAATGGCACATTTATGGAACAAAAGACAAAAGAGAATCAGATAGAAAAAAATCATTTAGAGACCAAGTGGCCACTGCCCATTGATTGAGAGTTTATACTTTAAATCATCTTGACAGCTGCAGAAAAGAATAGATGTGTTCTCAGAAGATGCTTTTTTAAATTTTGTTTTCAAAAATATGTAAAAAGAAAAAAGATACAAAAACCTACCTAAAAATGACTAGGAAAAGTAGCTGCAAATAATATATAAAACTAGAGGCAGATAAAGAGCATTTAAAAACTGAATTTGGATCAAAGATCACAGATCATTATGTGGTCTTTTTGTCACTCTCTTAGAATCGATTTCACCTACTGGAAATATTCTGTCTACATTAAACTTAACGACAATCTTTTTTTGCCTTTACTTTTCACGATAATGTAGATTTATGATAACTTGCTTTTTCCTTATCAGCAACATTTATTATATATTGTGCTCATTCCACAACCCTTGGTTTAGGTTGCAAAGAGAATGCAATGTTACTATTCTTTACTCCTCGTTTTATAAATTCTAAAGTTGCAAGTATTCCCTACCAAATTGTTGTATATACTACAAAATTCATTAAAGGCAAATGAGCAGAATAAAACATAGTTTGTTTTTCATCTCCCAATATTGTGATCAGAGGGCATTATTATGCATGCTGCAGTTTACTTTATTTTGAAATGTTCTAAGGTCTTACCTACTGTATCCATGCCACAATTGTACACACAAAGAAAACTGGAGAACCCTTGAGATTGTCTGGATGATTTTAATGAAAGACCAGTTTTCATCAGAATTGGAATAAGAAAATCAGAAGACATGCCTTAATGATTAGACCCTTGAGTACCAAGTACAATGTAGCTGAACATTAATTCAATTCCTTGGCCTTTTAAATGGACCTATTAATTTATAATTTAAACTAAATTTAATTGATATAATACTGGTAAATCATGTGAAAATTAAATATTAATTTTCTCTTTTTGATTATATTTTTATTATTTAAAATACTTTTTTACCTTATTGATTATACATTTTTCTCTGGTCCCTTCCCTTCCTCTTTCCTCCCCTTCTACCCTCACACGGTCTCCATGTTCTCAATTTACTCAGGTATTGTCTTTTTCTACTTCCCATGTAGATTATATTCATCTATAACTCTCTTAGGGTCCTCATTGTGATATAGTTTCTCTGGGATTGTGAATTATAGGCTTGTTTTCTTTGCTGTATGTCTAAAAGCCACTTATGAGTGAGAACTTATAAAAACTGTCTTTACAGGTCTGAGTTACCTCAATCAGTATGATGTTTTTGAGATCTATCCATTTGCCTGCAAATTTCAAAATGTCATTTTTTTTTCTGCTGTGAGTTTAAATATATCTTGATCTTATTTTACCCTCCCCAAAGTTCTTCCATATCCTCTCTCCCTCCATAACTACTCAATTCTAAGTTCTATCTCAAAAAACAAACAAAACCCAATACAACAACTAAACGCTGAAAAACCAAAAGTACAAAATATACACCTCCACCTAATAAAACCAACACCAAACTGTAACCAAGTAAAAGCATCCCCAAAACTGTGAAGCTCATTATATGTTAGTAATTACTCTGTAATTTGAGATCTGCTCTGGAATCATTGATATACTCATTGTCACTTCTTTGGAGTAAACTTTTTTCTCTCTTTCAGCAGGTATAAATGTCAATTCAGTTATACTAGTGGCTTGGTTTTTATTTATTCATTCATTCATTTATTCATTCACTTATTCATTATCTATTCACTCATTCATGTTTTAAAAAATTTAACAAAATAAAAAATATCAAGATAAAATAAAAACTGTCTCATTGAAGGTGAATAAGACAGAACAACGTATGAAAAATAGCAAAAGAGAAGACATAATAATCAGAAACCTACTCGTTTGCACACTTAGGATTCCTATAAGAACACTAAATTGGAAGCCATTATGTAAGCACAGAGGACCGGTGCAGACCCTGTGCAGGCCCTGTGCATGCTGCTTCAGTCAACAAGGTGATTTCATGTACAGTTTGCATCAAAGATCTAGAAGATAGGAGTCATTAGATAGAAAATAAGTGAAAGGGCGGTAACACCTATTGTGGTAGATATGCTCATTATCATAGTAGAAGAAGGAATACTGTCACAAAAATCATGCTATCAAATTTTCCCTTGAATTATCAAAACTAAACCCTTCAACTCTAATTCTCAAAGCATAAAGTCTAATAAAGGATATTCTTTAGGAGATGAAGAACACAATGAAAACACCTTATAACAAAACGTAAATTTACTAAGTTCTTAACATATACCCAAGACTTTGCATATACTTATCCATAAAAAAAAATCTTCCAAGCAAGGAATGCTAGGGGAAATCTAGTTGTTAGTAGCTAATATATTTGTAACCAGGTTGGTTTTATACATCTGAGTCACATTAAGAGTTGTAGTGTTTTTGGATAGGATAGGGACTTCAAAATATCTATTTCATGTTTATTATAAAACTTTGCTGTTTCTCATAAGTCTATCTGAATTTAATGCCAGGCAGATTCCTAAGCATAGGCATTAGGAGTTTGGTCTTCTTCATATCTAGTTTGTATAAATGTTTGAGTGTTTTACCCATGCTCAAATTTCTAGACATCAATTGCTCTTGGAAATTGGGAGTACAGTTTGAGAGTTGATGAGCTGATTTTTTTTTTTTGTGACATAGCAATCTGATTAGGAGAAGGGACTCTGAAGCATGAAACATATAGAAAAGATTATTAGTTACCAAAAAGTTAACTATCACAGCATGTTTTCAGAGGAACTTAATAACATGTCACACAAAATTTGGTCTAAGACAATTATTTAAATCCTGCAGAAATATGGAAAATCCGAGTCTCTATCACTGAGACACTCAATTTGCTAACTGTCCTTTGCTGCCATTCTGTCTTCCTGGATAACATCTTCATAATAAATTCAAGTTAAGTATAAAACAAATCCAATATGGCTCCCAGTGTCAAAACAGACATCATCTTGATGTGCTTGATAACTGATCAACCTTCACTTTGGGATACAGGTATTTTTTCATTGCCTTTTTATCAAATTCTCATTGATCTGATGTATTTTATTAAATATACCCGAATCTATTGATTTAGAACTTTTTGCTAATGTTCTTCCTTTTCTAGCTATAAGTTTTGGGTTTATGACCTTCTCAGCTACTTCTCTTTAGTGGTCCTTCTCAAGCACCTGGTCAATGTTGACCTTCCCTTCTCTACTCTCTGGTAGTGCTCACATTCAGAAAATGGCACTATTATGAGTTTCTTGACAACGGTGAAATCACAAGTAGATGTTATTTAAGATGCTTTAGAGTTCAGGAAAATGTTCAAAGACACATAAATGGAAATTCTTCTTTCAAAGGGTTATTAGTCAGTACTTATAATCATGGACATTTGTAAATGTGAATCTTACATTTTGTTTGTCTTCTTTCACTCATCAAGCAATTAACTTCTTTAGATATCTTTAGGCTAATCTTTGGAAAATAAACCACCATAAAATTGTTCTTTTTACAGGGCAGGGAACCCTGACTGCTCTTTGGACTGGAGAGGAAGGGGGAGGGGAGGGGAGCATGGGGAGTGGGAGGGAGGGGGAGGGAAAAGGGTGGCCAGGAGGAAGAGGAAATATTTATTTATCTATTTATTTATTTATTTATTTATTTATTTATTTATTTATTTTTTGGTTTTTCGAGACAGGGTTTCTCTGTGGTTTTGGAGCCTGTCCTGGAACTAGCTCTTGTAGACCAGGCTGGTCTCGAACTCACAGAGATCCGCCTAAGTGCTGGGATTAAAGGCGTGTGCCACCACCGCCCGGCTAGGAGGAAATTTTTAATTAAAAAAATTTAATAAATAATAAAAAAGTATAAAAACAAAAAAAGAAAAACCAAAACAAAAAAATTGTTCTTTTTGATGTCATGCTGAGGTTTCATAACAGAGTATCACAGGAATAATGTCTATGTTCATTTCTGCGACAAATGAAATAAACAAAGTATGCCTTATGTAATTTTTCTAGATGTTAGTGGTCGCAACTTTTAACCTATTTAACAGCTAAGATGAGTTCTTACTGTAATTATCCGAGTTCCTCTTCTGTGCCTTTAACAGATCATTCTTTATTGTTGCTACTGAGTGAGTTAGTGAGTAATTAATCCATTGGTTTTATGAATCTGTATTGTATCTTACAGACTCATATAACCATTATTCTGTGACCAGTCCCAGGCCTGCCTTAAAATGAATTTATTCTATTTTGTAAGTAGATAAGAACTTATCATTTGCTTATGCAAAAGTTCTATTTTTTAAAAAGTTAATGTTATCATAAGCCTAAATAGATGAAGCAATGGTAAAGAAAACTGCAACACAAATATGAAATTTAATAACGGCCTTCCAACAGCTTGCCTTTCAAATTGTTAAGAATTCATTAAACAATGCTTGAGCAGCACTGACAATTAAATTACTCTCATATGAGGTACCTAGTCATATTATGAATATTGCATACTACAAAGCTCACATTTCTAAAGGGATGTAGACAACAAATTGAATTTCAGATAATTAGCACCAGGCTTGAATTCTGTCTCCAGAAACCTCCCACTCTGTTTCTAAGCAAAAATAATTGGAATGTAACAGTTTAAAGAGTATGTCCATTAAAAATATTAAGGATAGGAGAGTTTAGAGTTTCAGGCTGCATTAGATAAAGTTTCCAACACTATAGAGTAGTGTAGGGTAATGATATTGACTGGCCTTATAGAGTAGTAAATATTGTTTTTACCAATTAAGCATCTTAAAACAAAAAATCTATAAGGAGCCACTTTTTATTTTCCCCTAGATGTTTTAGCAATTGCTAAACATCATGTTGATATATGTTGTAACTGAGATTAAAAACCACAGAATCAAGAATTATAGTATCCATGGAACAGATTTGTTTCTTTAAAAACGCAGGAATCATTATCCACTTATATAGCTTTCTTTTTTATTAGACAATCTTTTAAATTTAAAGAAAAAATATCACTATTCATTTCTTAGAAAAGATTGTAAATTTCTTTATTAAGTCTCTAAGTTCCAAGATCAAGCTTTTACTATAGGTAACTACTTCTGGGCCTTAAGTATTAAATCAATTATATAGGGATTTAAAGAATTTATTTCATGTTATCTCAAGTCAACCATCATTTAGCTCCAAAGAACCACTCTGTTTGAATGACAGAACTGTATGAAGCCGCCTTTGATTACACTGGACATAAAAACTGCCTTTGATTTTGCTGTAGAAAAGAGACAATGTATTTGTGACGATTTCACAACAATCCTTTGATAATATATTTCTATTCTTTTACTGAATATGTACATATACTAAAGGAAAATTTGATAATGACATTTATGTCATCCAACATATCAATATCCCTGCTTCATAACAACTTTATGATTTCTTAGCCACAGGTGTATTTTCTACATTGTTTATCTATCTGCTATTCTTCTAAGATGTTCTGTGTCTACATGGGATATTAAGTTTTGGTTTTCAAAATGGTTGGACAGAAAGTTCTTAAAAGTTTAGTAAATTGCACTTGTGTTTTTGGTGGTGTTTCCACAGACAAGGATATCTTGAGGGCTCTGGTCTAATGAATAAATCAGTCTGTCACATGGTTAGTGACATAATGGTGTTTCACTTCTTTCTGCTTGTTATCTGCCACAATATGAAATGAATTCCTCTGCTCTACCACACATTTTCCCCAGAAATAGAATAAATAAATATTCCTCAAAACTACTTACAGAGTATGATGAAGGCGAATTATAACTCAACTAGATAACCAATGTGTACAAGTATGCATTGTGAGAAATATCTCAGTGTGTATACATATGTAAATATGGACACACACAAACATACACATTTACATATGTAGAGGCACACAATAACTGAGTATTCCATAGACTCTGAGTGTACAAGGAAAAAAATAATATGCACTCTGGAACATGACAATTATGTGCAGAAACAGTGATTTGTTTGTCAATGTTTTGTAATTTGAATGAATATTAGATAAATCAAATATTGATGATGGCAGATGCATTAAATGACAGACTGTTGACATAACATGACTTTGGATAGAGATTGTATTCTCAGGTCACTTTTTATTTATTAAATTAGCAATGTACCTCTAAAATTAAATATTAATAATATCATTTAAAGTATAATTACCAAAGAAAAGACCCAGGTGTATAGATTTTAAATCACATGAGGATGTAATTCTAGAGATTCCAATTTATGCACATTTGGGAATGCCACAGTAAAATCCATTATTGTCTTCTAATAAAATTATTTAGTGATTACAATAACAATTGACATAAAAACCTTTGGCATCTGAAAAAGTGAAAAAATAAAAGGAAGGGAGGAAGGAATTATGTGGTTACAGTCCAGTTTCGTGATATTAGAGACCGTTAGAAGTTAATGAAATATAGCTGGGCATTGTGACACATGCCTTTAGTTTCAGCCCTCAAGGGCAAAGACAAGGCGATCTCTGTGAGTTCAAGGCAGCAGGGTCTACAAAGTGAGTTTCAGGATAGCCAGGGCTGTTACACAGAGAAACCCACAAAAAAAAAAAAAAAAAAAAAAAACCCACAGTTAGATAAACAAATGCTTAATATGGCATTAAAGTCTTCAAATATATATGATTTTTCTTCTAATGAGCCTCAAAGTGATATTTCAACTCATAGAAAGTGTGAAACAATCAAGTCTTCCTTCTTTTATTTAACCTCCCCTCACTATAAAAATTAGTGAACTACATTCAGAACAGCTTTAATCTGTAACTTCTATGTTTGAGAAGAACTCCAGTTCTAGTCACTTAGCCATGGTTGGCAGAATTTACTGTACTTTTGAAAAATTAATTTAAGAATTAACTAAATTGATTATTTGTATGGAAGGAAGAGGGGGTCCAAGAGAAAGCTCCCAAGTAAGAAGTGACACACAGGTGCCTTGGCCGTTGCATGCTTGTGACGGGCAAAAAACACTTTCGTGGAATCTTTTCTCTCATATGCTTGCATAAGTTCAAGGGTTCAAACTCAGTTTGCCGAACTTACCCCTCAAGTGCCTTACCACTTAGCTGATGACAATTTCACTCTTTTAATAGAAAAAAAATAATGTCCTAATATATTTACCTGCTACATCATATTAATTTGTCGTCTATTTATGGGTACCATCATGACTCATGGCAGAAAAGGAAAAGTCCTAGGACATAGCTAGTTTTTATATCCTGGAAAGGGAATCAAACACAGTGCTCTCAGAAATACATTCCTGTCAGCTGTTGAGGTTTCTTTGCTGAAACCTATGCAAACTGATTACCACAACTGGAAGACAACACTGTACCATTTTGATTATAAATATAAATAATCAGGGGGTCTGGAGAGATGGCTCAGAGGTTAAGAGCATTGCCTACTCTTCCAAAGGTCCTGAGTTCAATTCCCAGCAACCACATGGTGGCTTACAACCATCTGTAATGGGGTCTGGTGCCCTCTTCTGGCCTGCAGGCATACACACAGACAGAATATTGTATAATGATAAATAAATAAATATTTTAAAAAAAATATATATAAATAATCAGTTGATTGAATAAATTTCCATCACCACCAACAAAACCAAATATATATAACATTTGAAAATGCAATTTTATAAAGGCCATGTCTTGAGACCCTGCTGAAAAATCTGCAATGGAAGGATAGAATCCAACAAAACACTTAGGGTCTTGAGAAACACTGCAATGGGATCATCGGTCCTAAGAAGAATATTCTCCCAAACATCCAACAGACATGCCTGTTTACATATACACTGTGAATCTCAGCTTTTATAAATGTCTGCACAGACCTAGTGTGTCCCGAATTAACTCCATAAAAAAGAGAAGTGGGGAAGAAGTATTTAGAAGAGGGAAGAGAATTTGAGAAAAAGACAAGTAGAGGGGAAATGGGAGTTTTGTTCAAGGAACTGAAATAAGTCTGCATCTTAATGCTAGAAAAGTAAGAGGGTGATTTTAGCAAAAGCTTCTATGGGATCTTGACAACAAATTCTATAAACCTGTTTTGATAAGGCACATTGGATTATAGATAGTCTTTATCTTTCATGCACTAGAAACCCCTGGATTAAATAAGTAAAGGATGTGGAAATATTTGCAATTTTAAATATCTAAAAAGCATCACAATGAGTAGGAAACAGCTCATTTGTAGATTAATCCACTGATAATGAATTCAGGCCAGTGTAAATACCAGCATCTTGTAGAGATTTTGTTTTGTTGCTACAATAGGGACAGACACACAGCTCTTGTCATTCCCCAGAACTTTCAGTGGCCTGAAGAGTTCCCTTTCCTCTTGGAGACAACCTCTATTCAGACAAAACGGACATATAGCTTCAAGAAAAAATGAATTTCAGTGAGGATTTCAGATTGAGTTGTCAATATGAAAGAAAATTGAATTTATTAAAAGAAGAGTGAAAGGCACTCCAAGAAAAGAAAACAAGCCTGGTGGCAGGAATGTGGTCTTCTCGTGGGACAGTCACACTTACGAGTCTTTACAATGGACACGCAGACTCTTTGCTTTTATCTCTAAATGCTTCTAAGTCCAGCCTCCTACTCCCAACTTTAAACATCATTCTGGGATGAAGTTTACAACAAGGTTCAAAGTAAAGATGATTTTCTTCTCTAAACAAAATCATGAGGTGGATTTGTGAGCCTTATTGCTTAGATTAAGAGTGTCCTAGAAACCTGAAGGTTATCCATCATCTTTGGCTTTGAGCAAACATGATTTATTTACTATCTTTGACAAGATGTCTTTAGAAAAACTCATTGTTCTATTAACAATTTTGCTCTTATCCGTGGTGCCAGAAATTTTCTGACTGACAACAGATCATCCAGAATGTGTCATGTTTTCTCTCTTACATCCATGTAATTGCCTGCCTCTCAGTTTTCCCATGTCTAGGTTATGGAGCACAAAGTCCTGATTTTTCTGATGCCAGTAAACCTTTACTGGCCTGGTAAGGACAGAATGCATCAAACAGAAAAGAGACAACAAGCCTAGCTGATGAAGGAAGTATTTCAGTGACGATTGGAAGGAGATGGCTAGAGAGGATAGCTTCAGAGTCTGAACTGAACTTGTATTTTAAGCCAAGAAATATTAGATCAAACTTTTCCTGGAGGGGTCTAGTGTGTGGGGGTACAGTGAGTAGTGGTTACACAATCTCCTTTCCTTTCAGTGCCTGAAATTCTCTGTGCCTTTCATTTCTTTCATTGTCCTTATGGCAAGCTCTTCTCCCAAGACATTCTTCACCTTTAACCAGTGGCTTCTTGCCATTTTCACACAATGATGTCTAAGCTTACACTCTGAAATGAGTTCTCTCCAGAAGGTCTTGAACTTTAAATGAGCATAATTGTGTGATCTGTGCCTTTTCTTAAGACCTTTCCCTTTGAGTTACCTTCACCAGTTTCCTGTGATTGTATTTTTTTTCCATACATAACAGCTGTGATATAAAGAACTGTGGACTGTTGTTATTAACTCTTCACAATTGGTTTGATGGATAAACAAAAGGCATGGCTGGACAAAAAAAAAATGATTCCTTACGTTATTTACAGAATCAGAAGAGAAATACTTGTTTGTCAAAGATGGGTTTGATTCCCGCCACCAACTAACAAAATGGTTTCCTTGGAGCAATACATTACTTAGGTGTCCTTCATGGTCATTTGAATTAATTGATTCAAAAGTCACTCAGCATTGTTTTTTGATTATCTACACCAAATGCCAACTTCAGGGTTGGGTTTTCAGTGGCACATTGAATAAATACGGCTTTTCTACTGCCTTGACCTCTTAGAAATTATCTACGAAGAATAGTTCCCCTAATTTGATGAAATGGTTACATTTATACAGGTAAACAATGAAATGGTTTGATTCAGTAAACACTCAAGGACTAGCTTCTGTGACTTATGCTGTGGCTGAAGAAAAATAAATAACACTAAACTCCTGTCTAAAGAACTCACAACCTATCAGGAAGTATTGACCACAGACCTTGAGTGAGTGAACTCTAGCTTGGTTCCTTTAATGGATGTATAAAGAGTACAGAGAACTGAGTGATGTTGTCTATCTGAAGTCTCACTCTAGACGTTCTAACGGATGAGGTGAATTGTGTTAGCTAAGCCTTAGACCCAGGATTACATTGCAGTGATCTTTCCCAGAATATTCCAGAAAAGAAAGCATGGACAAAAAGACACAGGTGGAAATTTTCGCTTGAATTTCAGAATTTTCAACAAGCCTCGTTATCCATGAAATTGGTATCTAAGGAATAGAATCATATCAGTGATAAATGAGTCAATAGCTAAATAAATAAAGTGACTTGTAGTGTTATCATGGGAACATTCATCCCACAGTTTTAAGTGAAGCTGTTTCTCTAGTTTAAGCTTTTATAGCATGGAATAGGAGTTACAGTGGTCACTAGACAACTTGTACATATTTATTTCTATAAATTAATAAAGCACATGAAATTTTATGTTAAATATCTTCAAGGCAACTACTCCTTCCATTAATTGTCATGAATCTCTTTAACAAATATCAATTCCCTAGGAGCTGTAATTGCTTTTATTACATTTTATAAAAAAAAAAAAAAAAAAAAAAAAAAAAAAACCTTAACTTTTGAGCCCTTTACTGCTTCAGTTGAAGTTACTGTTTTAGAATAGGGCACTGATCATATTTACTTTCTCAGTGCAAAGTGGAAATTACATGCAAAATGTGTTGATTTAATCAACCTTTATTATTCCTCAAAGTGCATGAACTTTCACTAGATTCTCAAAGGGGTTCATATCTCAGAAGATCAGAAATTCATTCCTTGTATGTTTGCCAGTTCCCAACATCCTTTAAAAGGCTTTGGTCAGTTGTTATCATCAAAGCATTAAAATTAATTTTAAAATAATTTTCTTATATAAAAGAGGGGAAAAAAAGAAATTTAACTGCACCATGTAAGATGGTTCTGCATTTTAAATGTAAATTAATATAGCCCATCAAATCAACAAACTAAAACAGTAAAATCATATTATCATATCAATATACACAGAAAAGAACTTTGACAAAATTCAACAGCTATTTATTATATATTAAAAAACCTCAGCAAACTAGGAATGGAGTTGAATTTCAATTTGCTAATGCATATTTACAAATGTATTACACATAACATCAGACTCTATGCTATTAAACGTGAGCTTTTATGTTAACACAAAAAGAACGAATTTCCCCTTTCTTCTTTTATTATTTTGGGTGTGTATGGTTGTTGTTCCTATCTGCACCTGGAACTTTAGTTATAGATTTGAGCTGTAATGAAATTACATCAGGTCTTCTGACAGCTTAGCCAAAACTTTTAACCATCATCCACCTCCCAGACTCTGAAGACTTCTCTTACTATCAATAATTACTTACTTTTCAGTATCAATGATAATAAAGTAGGAAAAGATATATAGAATGAAAAATTAAGAAATAAGGCTTTGGCAGTGCCATGCTCGTCTAGATTGTATTTCTAAATATACAAAGAATCCTTACAGCTTAACAAGAAACAGTTACAACCTAATTAAAAAATAATCTAAAAATTCTATGCAAGTACTTCACCTAACAAAATTAAAGATAACATGTTAATATATGAAAATATGCAACATATTATATGGGAATGTTAATTACAAGAACTATCAGAATAATGAATGTCTGGAGTCCAACATACAATAAAAACCTTCATAACCGTCTTCTGGTGAAAAGACAAAATGCTACTGCTACATCACAGAGTTTGGATGTTTTTCACACAACAAAACATGGTCTGAGAGTTAAAATAAATAATCAAGCTCGTTGTAATATACATCATAAAATTTTAGATCTATCTTTGCATGAAATCATCTCTTGAAATATTTGTTCCCACATTCTTCACCATAGCCAAAGCTTGCAAAAAAATCAGCATGTCAATCAACAGGTAAATGGATAAATATATGGTATAGCACCCAAACCTAGAATACTATTCAACAAACACACAAAAAAAAAATTGGCATAGATAGATGTTAAAAAGAACTGGAAGAAATTAAAGTGCATATAGCAAATAAAAGAAGCCAATAAAATGCTAAATGATATTTATTTTAACATATGTTTCACTTTGAAAGATTAAACTATAGAGAAGATACTGCTCATGTTTGACAAGGTTTAGGGGCAAGCAGAAATAAGTAAACAGCACACGGAAGCTTATGCTTGGGACAATACTTTGTGTGAAACTTTAATGATGAAACAACCAACTAAGATGGAATCTTAAGGCAAACTCTGCACTTCAGGTGATTATGATAATCAATGTATGTTACTCAGTTATAACAGATGTGTTATATCCCTGTCATGAGGGATGCTGATGATAGAGAAAGCAATGTTCAAATAGAGACGGGGGTGGAGGACATCTATCTGCATTGTCCTTTTCTCATAATCAAAATTACCCTCCAAAGTGAAAATCAAAATCAAAACAAACCCCACAAGAATAGCAAACAAAGAAGAAAAAGTTAATTGTATTAGATATACTATGAACATCTACCAGGATCTGTTCCTATCAATACTGATTTAATAACCTTTGATTATCAACAGTAAAATCTGAGATGTATTCTTAGTTATTGCATCTTTTCCACCATCTTCCACAATGGAAGCTCTATTTGGGGACTTCAATACAAGTGGGAAATTTGAATAAGTGAATATAACGTTCTTTCAAAGTTTAGTGGTCAATAAGCAAAGCGCGTGATCAGAAGAACATGTTCATTCTGTGACTTATCTTGTCACAGAATATCACAGCCCTTTTTTATAAATATAAATGTATAATAGATTTTTATTAGCAAAACATTAATGTGTGCAACTGTTTTGTTCACATAAAAGCAAAATAATGAACATATTTCACTCTGAAGTGATTTTTTATTCTATTTTCATTATTCAGAACTCCTTTTTTGTTCTTTAATAATGTTAATTTAGGGTGTCTGAGCTGAACTGCCTGCCATGTGGGCGCAGGGCTAAATTTGAATGAAATCAGTAGAATAGAATCTCTGTGTATTTCCATCATAACTTAAGGCTGAGTTGGAGCATAATAAATCATGCTTGTCCTTTGTCATTATGTTACCTGAGCGGTGATATGTAACTCCTGTCTTCCCATTGTACTTTTGTAACTGCCATGGAAGCAGCAAATCTTCAATAAATACACTACTTTATAAAATGTATATTCTAGAAAAATTCAAAGTGTTAGAAATTCAGGAACAGAAAATTTAAATGAAGCTGAGATCACAAGAGCAAAGAGACTTACTGACAACCCATAGCTGCATTCTTCATTGTGTGGTTTAGAAGCAATCGTGTATAGTGACATTCCTCAAAGATATAACCAGTTATGGGTGGTTATATGATTAGATTATTGTTTATTCATCTTTATTCCACCAACACTTCTTAAGTATAATTCTCTAGATATTTCACTGAATGCACAGGGAACCCTTACTACTCTGAAGAATGATACCTTTGATGGGAGAGATTGACAAATTTTAATTACAATTACAGTGTAGGGGAAATGAGATGACTTTCTAGGCAAAGTTGCATGCGATGTTCAATAATGACAAAGAGGCTACACACTTCAGGCATTTATGTAGGGTACAAAAGGCCTTGCAACGGTTGTAGCATGAAAGGTTAATAGATATACTATAAAACAGCATATGAAGAAAAGGTTGAAAAGTTGCACTCTGGCCTTAAAGAAGCTAGTGTGTTTGACCAGGGCATATAAACTTGAAACCAGAGGAAACTCATTAATGTTCTTAAAGCAAGAAGTACCATAGCAACTCAGTAACACAGTAATATTTTCTCTTCTTAGAACACTGTTTCTTGTTGCTTGCTGGCTCTAGGTATTAGATTAGAACAGGGAAAGCCTGACAAAAGAACAATCATTCAAATACTTGTGTAGATACCCTTGATGGAAAGTTGGAACCACAAACTAAACAAATCTAGCATGGTGAAAAATAGGTGTACAGATAAAGCCTAGAATATGGAAGGCATAGTGAAAGGAATGAACCTGCTTTCTCCCTGGTGGACGAGAATGGTTACTTTATGCAGAACTTCTGAGCTTTGCAAGCTCAATCCTGCTGGTGATTCACTACCTGGTCGTGTACAACCTTATCCATGAGCAAGGGCAAAAGACAAGCTTCAGGGTAGATCGGATATTTCTGATTAATATATACCTATAGATTAAAATAATTTAAATATTATTACATACTATTATAATCCTGAATGGACATAAAATACAATGTCTATATTTAATCCAAAGATTATTTAACTATTGAAATTTCCTTGCCAATTTTAATTAGGAGAAGAAAGAATTACTCATTATTAAAACTTAATTTAACTAATCCTACTTGTTAAAAAAATTTACTTATGGTACGTTTGTTACTGCTTTGATACTATTTGCAGCTTTGGGAAAAGTCATGAATATGATTTTTTTTTGTTTTCTCTCATATTTTTGTTTTGTTTTACTTTTGTCTTGTTGAAAACATCGTATACAAAACTACAATAAAAATAAAAAGACCTATGCTAAACAATTATATTCTTAAGACTATAATTTCAGGGATCATTTCTATAGTTCCTAACTAGAGAAATTTCTCTGACTGAATAGAGAACCCGAGACAATGAAGAGGTGATGTATGTAGTGTTCCTTCCTGAGCTTGAAGTTAGCTCTAGGTGCTGCTTCCTTGCAGCTACTTCCTATCATTGACGATAGTTCTTCTCACCCTTTAGGAGAGTAATAGGGAGGGAATGAATTTTGAAATTTACATATATATATATATATATATATCTTGGGTTTGTATTTGTTGTTACTGTCAGTCCATTTGATATGATAACCATTTTCTATCGCTAAACAGAATCTACTTCTATTTCTCAGATTCTTTTTAAAAATTCTATCCAGGTGTAACAAAAACTTAAATCTTGCAAGTAAATGTATGGAACTAGAAATGGACATATTGAGTAAGGTATCCCAGGCTCACGAAGATAAATATCACAAGTTTTCTTTTATCTTAGGTTTTGAGTTTCCACTTTTTGGAAAACTGAAGTGACTCTAATTACGAAAGTGGAAAGAGATAAACAGAGTAGAAAGAAAAATCAAATTAAATAACAGTAACCGTTTCTGAAAAAGTCATAAAGAATCATACTATAAACTATCTACCTTAAACAAACTATGTATAAATATGCATATGTAGTTTAAATGACTTTTTTATCTGTAGTTTTATCTGGACTGACAAAATTACCACCAACAGTGAACAATTATTTGATGAAATTTCAAATATCAGGCATCAGATTCCACTTTTGAAGTGTTCTCAGGCTTGTCTAAGAGACTCTGACATTACATTCGATTACTATTACTTTTGCTTGTACCCCATGATGAACAATGGAATATCCTACAGATTCTTTTCCAGAAGTAATCTTTGATGTTTCCAGGAAGAAGATGGGGCCCCACAGCAACAACTCCTAATGATTAAGATGACATCATGATGCTGATAGCATCATGGGGGTATCAGCTGCTGATATGGCATACCTTCTCATGACTTTCTGGCCAGAACACCAAATAAGAACTTTGGAAAGAACCCTATCGACTGCTCAGAAATTGTTTGCAATTAGGCTAGACAGCAATCTTGAAAGTTAAGCATCATTTTACTTTTGCAGGATCCCATTAAAAAAAAAAAAAAAACATTGCCCTCATGACAGTGGGAAACAATTCTAGAGGACAATGTCCCCTCTCCCGAAAAGTTTGTCCTCAGGGTTAGGAACACCATTTAGGTATTGCTGATTATTACTTATATCAGGTAGAATTTTGTGGTGGAAACTTGTAGGTTCACAAATGAAAAAAAATGGGATCATAATAATGGGAAATAGTGACTACTTGTGAGCTATTATTTATGGATAATTTACATTGGTATAGTTTGTTTATACTGATACAGATTCAAATTATACTTGTTATTTCTGTTTACAATATTTGTATGCCTATGCAAAGTTATTCTGTTAGATTTTATGCATGCATGTTTTTACCTCTGTTTAAGGCATTTGAATATTGATACAACTTTTAGGGTATATTTTTATTGCATTATGTATTATTCTTACCTCTTATCAAGATACTTGTACATTGTTTACATTTTGAGGTTATTTTCCTCATTTTCTGCACATTTGTTTACAGATTATTTAATATTCTGACATGAAGTCTTAGTCTTTAAGTTATATAGGTGTTAAATATTATAGGCCAATAGTTGTTCATGTTTGTTATACATATAGTCAGATTAATTAGGTTCATTAGTTACATAGAGGTTGTATTTTGCCTAGATAGGTAATCTTCAACCACTTCAAGGATCTGTACAACATGGCATTTAAATAATTTAGGGTTCTATGACATGAGACATGATTGCCCCTGACAGTACCAATCTATTCCAGAGAGAATGTTGAGCACTGAAGACAGTCCACTTAGAGTTTATTTTCTTCTTTGCTCATTTGGACTTTGGGCAAGGAACTGCCCATGCCTCAACCACTGACAAAGTACAAGATATCCAGACTGGATAAGCAGGACACAAGGAAAAGGACTGCCAAACCTTGCCAAGACAGGGTAAGACAGTTCTGAAAAATTTCCTGCCTCTGAAAATGGTCTGTCAGTTATGCTAGGCCTTAGCCAAAGTTAGTTGCTTATTCGATGTTGCAAATGAGTCTTTGGGTGATTGCTCAGGTATCCTATTGTCTTTGTCATATACTGCTTACTTTGGAAGCTGCTTGATTTCACTTCCTGCCTACTCACGTAATATTATCTCCTTTCTCAGGCCTTCAATGGGGTTGAAGATTAGATAGTTGTAGGTACCTTCCTCTCATGATTTAGCCAAGCTTATTTCTGATGCAAGACTTAGTTTCTTTGGAACGGAATGTCTGTTAAAACATTTGTCATGTGTTTTTTGCTTAATATTGTTTATGTTGTTTGTAATTTTTTACTTGATATCTGTTCCTATTGTATGTAGTTTGTTATTGGGTTTGGATCACTCTTGTTTAGACAAAAGGGGGAGGTGATGGGGAAATCTTGTTAATCAATTATGTTTAAGAGGTGGCACCAGTTTAGGGTGTGGCTTTATGGGACAAATGGACACCGGGCCCAGGGTCTCTCTCTCTCTCTCTTTCTCTCTCTCTCTCTGTGTGTGTGTGTGGTTCCCTTGCCGCACAGCTGAACTTGGACTTCTTGTTCCAGTTTCATGAGATTTCCCCTTATAACAAATAAAATTATGAATTTTTATCTTTTAGCTACCCTGGTTATTTCCTGAATCGAGTTAACATCTACAATAGTTACTCTTTGTACTATGTCTCTTTATCTTTTCTTGGGAATGTGTTACCTTGGTCAGTGTTCCAAGATGTGGCTATCCTGACTATGAATGTCTAGAAACAGAGAATGAAACAAAAAAAGAAAGATGGAACTTGGAGAAGAAACAGATGAATCCTCTGTACTGTTATACTTGAATACTTTAGCAGGCCTCTTCAAAGCTGAACACATCGAGAGTAGATAAAATCATAACTAATCTCCATTACCAACATTAATTCACTACCCACAGTGAACAACGATAGCATAATTCATTCAATTATAGAAGAATACCCATTCTCAGGCTTGTATAAAACATTTGATAATATAAATCTGAGCCCTAATATAAAGAATCATTGGATGAAATAAAATTATATAGCATCCCTTCTTATGTTACAATGAAATTAATATAGAGCTCACTGGTGAGAAATGTATGACAGTCCCTGAACATTTTATGATTAAAAGGCATGTTTGCTATTAACTTGCTGGTAATGGAAGAATATTCCATTTGACATTATCACATAAGTATGGTCATGTAATAACAATAGCCTAGTTTTCTCTGATTCTTTAGTCTGATCTGTTTTGATAGTATCAGCAAGCAAAAGTCTTGAAGAAGCCCCAGATTTGTTTTAAAATTTGTTTTGCATTAGAATATGTGACAGAAAACTCATTGCTTCAGCAATGTGAATTGTCTTGTTTATACCTACCTTTGTTCTCCATACCGTTCCTCTGGACTGGCTGGTTTTCACTCATTATAACGTTATTTTGCTAATGAGTTTGCTTTATAGTCACTTCAGAATGAGAAGAAAATATTTTATTATCTTCTTCCTGAGTTTGTTATTAAAAACATAATACAAGGACATGATAAATGAAAACAATGACTAATATCTTGCTATTGTTCTCTGATCTTTCCTTAATAAATCCACAAAAGTGATAATCACAATTTTAGATTTAAGGCTGAACATAATTTTAAAAGTTCATGCTGTCGCCTTTCTTGGTTTAATGGTGGGTAAACTACATACCTGTTTCATTATGAATTACACGGGAATTAGTTATGGCTCGAATTAGACCTTTAAATATAAAGAGAATTCATGCTACTCCTAATGAATTAAGTCCTTAGAGTTTATCTTTCCCAAAGTGTTATCATTCCTTTAGTTATAAGCATGGTTCACATCGTCATAGATTCAAATGCGACAACTCCCAATAAGAACTCTTCTGCTTTGATGCTTTCAAAGACCAGTCTAGTTCCTAAATACTCATGTCATGTTAAAAAAAAGATCTTCCAAGTCATTTGTCTACTAGGAGTAGCTTTTTAAAAATAGATTCTATTGATGCACTCTGTGTTATTGCATTATACTGAAATAATAAAGCTTAGTCAAGGCAATAATAATTAAGCAGTTTTTCATTCATGTATCTTTTAGCTTAAGCATTTTTCATTTTACATGGAAGTTAAATGACTTTAACTATTTTCTTCTGAGTATGTATTTACAATATTCATTGAAAAAGACTAAATCTGGAAGATAAACTAACTTGGAATGTACAATACAGCAGCAGACACTATCTTTAATATTCTAAAACCAGTACGTAATTTAATATATTTTCCCAATCTTTTTCTCATTTCACCAATAGTTCATATACCTCATTTGTTTGCTTAGAATTGCTGATTCAGAAACTATTTCATGCAATGTTGTGAGGTTTATTCACAGATAATCATAAAAGATAAAATTAATTCTATAACATGCTTTGGAAAAAACATTCACCAGGTTATAAAATTGTCAATTGTCCTAAAACTTTTTAAATATTTAAAAATTATCTATATGTAGAAATGTATCATATCATCTAAATTGTTATTATAATGCCTTTCTTTTAATTGTTTTTTATTTATTTTTTATCACTTTATAAATAATATCATTCAAAATTGCACTTCCTCTCCTCCTCCCACTTCCATCTCTCTCCCCCCTTCTCCTCCCCCTCCAGTCCTAAGAGGGGGCAGTGTACCCTGCCCTGTGGGAAGTCCAAGGCTCTCTCCAGTCCAACCAGGCTTAGGAAGGTATGCATCCAAATAGACTAAAATCCCAAAAATCCAGTACATGCAAAAGAGACTAATTCCAGTGCCATTATCATTGACTTTTCAGTCTGCCCCAATTGTCAGCCACATTCAGAGGGTCCAGTTTGATCCCATGCTCATTCAGTCCCAGTCCAGCTGGCTTTGGTGAGCTCCCATTAGCTCAGGCACACTGCCTCAGTGGGTGGATCATCCCCTCGTGGTCCTGACTTCCTTGCCCATTTCCTCCCTCCTTCTGCTCTTCAACTGGACTTTGGGAGCTCAGTCCAGAGCTCCGATGTGGGTCTCTGTCTCTATCTCCATCTGTCTTGCCGGACAAAACTCTATGGTGATATTCAAGATAGTCATCAGTCTGACTACAAGATAAGGCCAGTTCAGGCACCTTCTCCTCCACTGCCCAGGGTCCTAGCTAGGGACTTCGCATCAACACCTGGGAACCCCTCTA
Organism: Chionomys nivalis; assembly: GCF_950005125.1. Lineage (NCBI taxonomy): Eukaryota > Metazoa > Chordata > Mammalia > Rodentia > Cricetidae > Chionomys > Chionomys nivalis. The sequence continues at coordinate 33,248,673 of NC_080097.1, read as the reverse complement.
GAGCCAAGTCTCTTGCCAACCCCAAAATGGCTCCCTTAATTAAGATATCTTTTTTCCTGCTCCTGGAGAAGTGAGTGACCACACAGTCAGGTGGTCCCAGGGAACTGAGTCCCAGGCCCCTCCAATTCCATAAGCTTTTCTGGCTATCCAGCAGGGTGTGTTCCAGGCTGCTAGCTTTATTTACCCCAAGCACTCCTTTTCATCTGTAGGGTCCTTGGATTTCTCAACTCAGCCTGAACCTCTCAGGCTGAGAGGTCCGGAGAGTCAGCAGGGAGTGTTCCTGCCACTGCAGCTACTTTGAACCATCCCACCCTGTCTCGCAAGCCTGCCTTTTTGTTTGCATGGTCCATGGAACCCGGCAAGAAACCCAGCTCCCATGCTGGAAGGACCCAGAGTTAGCCAGAGGGCTGGAAAGACCCGGGGAGCTGAATACAGGCCCCCTCCAGTTCCCTGGGCTTTTCTGGTCATCCAACCCGTTGTGTTCCTGCCTGCTGGCTTTCTTTATCCCATTCCACCCTGCCCTCAAGCACTCCTTTTCTTTGTTCTTAAAAAATCTCTTTATGTATTTTAAAAATAATTTCATTTGTTATTTGTTATTATATTTCATTTATTCATATTCATCTACTTCCAAAAATCCTGTCAGATCCTCCCCTTCTCTCTACTCAAATGTTTATGTTTCTGAATCTGATTTTGTCAGACAATCATTTCTAGGTGTGGAGTAACACTCTCTAGGGGTCCATATACTAAGCGTACATTATATTGAAAGCTGACTTTCTATCTGCCAGCAAGAATCAAATGCCATGATCTCATGATCTTGGTTTGGGACTTCATATCCACCTTCCTTACTCCATGATGAAATTTTTCTAATTTGAGATTGCTCAGGTTTTATGTATGCTATTAAATTAATCTCAGTACATGTATATGTCTGTCTTATTGGGTCTGGAAGCACAGTTTCTTTGAAATATCCACTTACAATATTATTTTCTACTCTTCCATTGAGACTTCAGATAACCAAGGTGATTAGATGTCCCATTTAGAGCTAATTACTCCAAAGTCTCTTGACCAGTTCTTGTTGTCTGTGTTAATTCATGTGTGCTGCAGGTAGAATACTTTCTGATGAAAGTAGAACTATATACCGATATATAGGTATAATAGTAAGTCATTAGTACCCATTTTGTTAATATGTCTCTGTGTGTTTCCTTAGGACTGAATGGTTGTGGGACTGGGTGGTACAGAAACTTTCACCTACAAATGGCACCCAAACATTTGTCAAAAATTTCCACATAAAGCCTGAGAAAGCTTTTTAAAAAGGATTCTAGTCAGACAAGTACAGGGTCAAGCACAGCTTCTTAAATCTTTACTCTGGTTAGGCTTTGTTTGTTGGCAGCAAGCAGAGGCATGGCTCCTTTAAGAAAGGCTTTCACTGGAGAGATGGCTCAGAGGTTAAGAGCATTGCCTGCTCTTCCAAAGGTCCTGAGTTCAATTCCCAGCAACCACATGGTGGCTCACAACCATCTGTAATGGGGTCTGGTGCCCTCTTCTGGCCTGCAGGCATATACACAGAATATTGTATACATAATAAATAAATATTTAAAAAAAAAAAAAAGAAAGGCTTTCACAACATCATTAGCTGAAAAAACAAAAAAACAAACAAAAAACCCACATGGTGGCTCTTTTAAGAGGACCTGACACCAAATGCTTAAAGGGTGTTTGTCATAGGTCAGAGGCATGCCTCTTGGTGGTGGCATGTAACTAGAAACTGCAGAAAGTTACGACAACAAGAATGGTTCCCACCTGTATCTTTGCCGTGAAACAAGAATCTCAGGAAGTTAAGGAATGGAGCAGAACCAGTTGCCAAACCTGTATCTTTAATCCTAGCCATATCACTTAGCAGATTAAAGACTCATGTGATCAGAAAATGGCAGATATATACAGTAAACATAGATTCAAATGAAAAAAACGAAATGGCTTGTAGTGTGTTTAAAAATAAATGTAGGCTTTGAAGAGAAAAAAAAAAGATAGATACAGTCCTTAAAAAAGAAATAAAGTAAGAAAAAAAGCCACATGGAAATAGAAAATACACAGAGAGAAATAACACATACTGTATGTTATTGTGTTGTCTTTGAATTATTTGACTGCTGAGGAACGAGCAACAACTGACTGCTAAAAGGTTATAAATGCTGCTGGTTTAATCCAGCTGTGATTATTTCGAGTCTGGGCAGCTAGGAATGAATGAGGTACCTCTGCCAACACCCATAAGACTACCAGCGTCCCCAATTAGCAGTAATTAACCTAGAAAACTATGCCCACATTCCCCCCCAAAAATGGATAATGGTAGTTTGTCTTTATTTACAATGTTGGTTACAAGTTGTTATGGAAACCCCAGGACCCAGCAATACCACTCTTGGGAATATACCCAAGAGATGCCCTATCATATTACAAAAGCATTTGTTCAGCTATGTTCATAGCAGCATTATTTGTAATAGCCAGAACCTGAAAATAATCTAGATGACCTTCAATGGAAGAATGGATGAAGAAAGTGTGGAATATATACACATTAGAGTACTACTCAGCAGTAAAAAACAATGACTTCTTGAATTTTGCATGCAAATGGATAAAAATAGAAAACAGTATCCTGAGTGAGGTGTCCCAGACCCAAAAGGATGAACATGGGATGTACTCATAATTGGTTTCTAGCCATAAATAAAGGACATTGAGTCTATAATTTGTGATCCTAAAGAAGCTAAATAAGAAGGTGAACCCAAAGAAAAACATATAGTTATCCTCCTGGATATGGGAAGTAGACAAGATTGCCGGGCAAAAAATTGTGATCTTGGGGGTGGGGTGGGATAGGGGTAAGGGGAGATGGGGAGAGAAAAGTGAGAAGGGGAGGATGGGGGGAACTTGGGGAATTGGGATGGTAGGGATAAAGGAAGGATGGATATGGGAGCAGGGAAGCATATATCTTAATTAAGGGAGCCATCTTAGGGTTGGCAAGAGACTTGAACCTAGAGGGGCTCCCAGGTGCCCAGGGGGATGTCCCCAGTTAGTTCCTTGGGCAGCTGAGGATAGGGAACCTGAAATGGCCCTATCCTATAGCCATACTGAGGAATATCTTGCATATCACCATAGAACCTTCATCTGGCGATGGATGAAGATAGAGACAGAGACCCACATTGGAGCACCGGATTGAGCTCCCAAGGTCCTAATGAGGAGCAGAGGGAGGGAGAACGTGAGCAAGGAAGTCAGGACCACCCACTGAGACAGAGGGACTGATCTATTGGGAGCTCACCAAGGCCAGCTGGACTGGAACTGAAAAAGCATGGGATAAAACCGGACTCTCTGAACACGGCAGACAATGAGGGCCGATGAGAAGCCAAGGACAATGGCGCTGGGTTTTGATCCTACTTCATGTTCTGGCTTTGTGGGAGCCTAGTCAGTTTGAATGCTCACCTTCCTAGACCCAGATGGAGGGGGGAGGACCTTGGAGTTTCCACAGTGCAGGGAACCCTGACTGCTCTTCTGACTGGGGAAAGGAGTGGGGGGAGGGGGAGAGGAGTGGGAGGGAAATGGGAGGCTGGGAGGAGGCGGAAATTTTTTTCAATAAAAAAAAAGCTAAAAAAAAAGAGGCTGGATTCATGGTTTTTTGTTTTGTAAATAGAAAAAAGGGCAAATGCTGAGGTATAATGCTCTTGTACACTGTTAAGATTTGTCACTCATATTGGTATAATTAATGTTGATTGGACAGTAGTTAAGCAAGAACTATAGGCAGAGTGACCAGACTAGGAGGATTCAGGGTAGAAGAAAGACAGAGATGCAGTCACAAACCAGATGCAGAAGAAGCAAGATGAGAATGTTTCAATGAGAAAAAGTACCAAGCCATGTGGCTAAGCACAGAAAAGAATTATGGGTTAATTTAAGTTGTAAGAGCTAGTTAATAATAAGCCTGTAATATTAGGCCAAATAATTTATAATTAATATAAACCTCTTTGTGTTTCTTTGAGACTGAATGGCTGTGTGACCAGGTGGGACAGAAACTTTCCTCTACACTTCCACACCCTGGCAGCTTTATCTTAGCTCAGCAATATGGAGACTGTCCCTTCCTGGCAAAGTTTTCTAGTTTCTGCCCAGCCTCATCTGTAAGATGTGTCTAGGCCCAGGATATCTGACTTATCCAAAGAGTGACCCTTGACACAGTGTCTTATTCTGAAAACAGTCATTAAGCACTAATCATTATGTACCACCACCACTATAAACAAACTTTTAAGTTATATTAAGTTCATATGATTAGTGATTAAAATGGCTTGAGATGAAACTGATACCATACTTTTATAGGTGTATGAGTTCTGAAGATATCTCCTTATATATTCTCATCAGAAAATAATTATTGGGTTTTCTTTACAATTGCCTAAATATTATGCCTTTAATTTTTATCTTAATGTTATAATGTATAATACTTGAATTCATTCTATTTTATTATGGTCCATTTTACCTTTCTTTAAAAAATGTTCTATAAAAACCTAATGATCTTCTTATTTCATAATTTGTGATCTTTTATAGTGTCTTAATTGTATTGATAATCTACGTTTCCAGATAATTTTAATAGTCAACTTTGCTGATACAAAATGGTAGGCAAGTTTTTGAATATGAGAGAAAGGATTATAAATTCAAGGAAATTCTGAGTTAGCTGTAGCTAAGAATCATGCCATACACCTATAATGCCAGCACTAAGAGAAATGCAGGGGCATTTCCATTAGTTGAAGTCTTTACTCTTTAATAGAGCAAGCATCAGGCCAACTTAGACTATACAACACATTGTTTGAAATAAAACAGAACAAACAAAAGACGAGGTCTAGATAATGATCCTTGTCACAGTATAAATCAATTTTCAAATGGGATCTTAGACTACTCTTATATCAATAATTAGTTTGTGTGAGGACCCACAGAGTTGTGATCCTGTTCTACTATGATTAGCGGTCAGAGAGTTTGATCTTATTTTGCTCACTTAAATTGACTGACAACAGGTGTGGCTACAAAAAAAAGATTCTGACATAGGATGTGGTTAATTAGCATTTTAGGTATAAATGTGGATCCACTACAGCTTGACCAAAGGTTGGGGAATTCAAGTCTATTCTTTCTATCATGTCTATAAATTCTGTTGCCTATACCCTCTCCCTTTGGAGTGAAATATATAAGCATGTGGAAAATAAATGAGGGTGATTTAATACTCAATGAATGTTCCTCTCAATGCTGATCTGTGTTTCTATCTCTTATTTCTCTTATATCTCTGTTCCTTTTGCTTAATAATTCTAATCATCAAGCTCCTATCCTGGAACCTGTGAGTTTTGTCAAATCTGGTTTTTGACAGTTTGCATGAATTTCTCATTTTAATACCGTCTACAAACCTTGGAAAATGCCCTGGGCTAGTGAAACAGAAGAAAGAATATCATTATAAAAGCAGGGTATTACTGTCAAAATTAGAGTGTGTTGTTAGCATATGAAGACTAACTGAGGTCACTATAAAGCTTTCAGTAGAAAGGGTGACAATGAGAGTACAAAATGGCTGTGACCATTCTTAGAAGTCTAGTACCCAAGGATTTAAGGAATAGAGAACATCAGAGAAAGTACTGCATTTTTATTATGTTCACACATAAACAAAAATGGTCAATTTTGCTTATCAAGCCACTGTATCAGACATTGCAATTTATTTGTAGGTAAGAAAGATCATGCCATGATATCACACTTCAGATCATTTTAATAATAAAATAGCGTTTCTTAGTGCATTGAGAATATATACCCAACTCTCAAAATAAATTAATGAGAGCTGTTATAAATTTCAGGCAATACTTTGCATATCCATTTCCTCTATCTTTATCTGATTTCCTTTCTCATATGCTAATTTAATAACTTTGTTTCATTTTACCCAAGGAACCTACAGTGGTATCTAAAAATGCTAAGGAGCTTTGTAGCTTCTTTAATGATCTTTCACATTGAGTGAAACACCCCACCCCCAAATTGGTAGTTATGTACTCTACTTCTATATTAATAATGATTTTTATTTATGCAGATTTGATAAATCATCATAGGGTGGAATTGATGGTGTCATAGATACAGGAAATTATTCTTTATCTATTTCACTATATTCTAAGGAATGATGCTAATGATGAGCATGTCCAAGTCTCAGTTTTATTTCTGCAGTCTCTTTCTTCATGCAATAATCCTTTCTCTTTACTTATAATGATCCAGAATCTGCTTACTGTTCTGTTTTTGTGGCCTCTGACCTGAGCTAATTAGTTTTCATTGCTAGCATAACACTACAATAACTATTATTTCAACTATTTCCCTTTAGAGTGAAGCCAGGATAATGAGAAGTCCCTTGAATTGTATTTGAGCAGTGGAACTATAAAAATGTGAAACCTTGAGAAGCAAGTCAAATCTATATTATGCATGTGATGTAATACGTCTCATGTGTGTCTCATTTTTAAGCTCCTCATATCTTTATAGGATAACATATTCAACCTCAAAAGTGATATTTTGATGAGAGCAGACATTTCAGAGTCTAAATTTAAAGTTGGAAGATTATCTCTAGGGCTGATCTATTGGAATTACTTATCTGAGCTGAAGTAATTCAAGTAATTCAGGTGTAGTGAAAACCCTTCTAATAAATTCAGAAGCACCGAGGAGTAGTGAGATTGGTGGCTGTGGTGCTTAGTTGATTCTCTTCTTATAATTCTTGACTTTTAAAGCCTACATGTTTAAAAATGTGTTTCAGAAATCCATGTGCTTATGAACATTTGATTCACTAATTTTGAAAGACTGATAAAGGTCTTTCAGTGGTAAATTCAGATACCAAAAAAAGCCCTAAGTATGAGCACACACAAGTAAAAAATAAGACTTAGTAAAATGTCACTGTGAAGTATAGAGGGCAGACCAAATCTTGAATACACTGGAAATTGTATTCACAAAGAAAAGTTATAAAATACTTTTTGCTGAAAAAAAAGAAAAGAAAAAGAAGGAAGGAATAATGGAAGGAAGAAAGAAATATAAACTTAGTAGGTTTTTGAATTTGAAGGCAGATAAAGAGGAAAACTGTCCTATCAGCTTGCATTACAGATATGATGTATATTGAATATTTAGTGTTTAGCCAGTGTTTTGAAAGGAAAAGAAATATATGTAATATATACACACACATATATGTATATATACATATACACACACACACACACATATACATATATATATATGTTAAAATTACCAAACTTAAGGTCATGGCTAGGAAAAAGTTAACTTCTAAAGATACTATCTTGATTTCTCTTTCCTCTTCTCTCTTTAGTCTTCCCTTCTCTCTATATCCCTTTTCCCTTGCCTAGCTGTCTTTCTATAGTATAGTGCTCTTCCACCCCCCCCCGACTATTCTATGATTAAACAGAATTTAACCAAATAGGGATGACATTTCTAACATCATTAAAAGCCCCAATTTCCAACCCATATTCCTTAATTCCTATTGCAACATGAAGTTTTATGTGTGTGTGACTATTCTAATATATAATAATATGCAACAGTATCCTTTTTATGACAATAGGAATAATACTAAGCAAATGCTGTTGCAACTTAAGTAATGGTGCATTTTCATTAATATCACAAAATAATTGAGCAAAGCAAATTAAAAAAAATAATCTCCAAGTTTTATAAATGAACCATAGAAATAGGCTTCAGATGAGTGTGCCCAAGACTTTGGCTTTAGTATGTCCACATTTGCCATTTATTTTAGAGTGCTTGGAGCATAGGTTGGACCACTTTAGAGTCATTCCTTAGCTACTACTCAAGAACTCCCCTAGCAATCACTATTGGCACATAAAGAAAGTTGTAGTAGGAAGATGCAGGCCTTCTTTTCGTCCCGGCCGCCTGGCTCCTGGCAACCCGGCTAGCTTAATCCCAGTAATAATCACACAGAAATTGTATTAATTAAATTACTGCCTGGTTCATTATATCTAGCCTCTTCTTAGCCAACTCTCACATCTTCATTTAACCCATTTCTAAAAAGATCTGTGTATCAACACGTGACTGTGGCTTACCAGCAAGATTCTAACCTACGTCTGTCTCAGGCAGAAGATCCATGGCATCTGCCACACTTCCCTTCTTCCCAGCATTTTCCCTTCTTCCCAGCATTCTGTTCTGTCTACTCTACTCTGCCCACCTAAGGGTTGCCCTATCAAAAGGCCAAGGCAGTTTCTTTATTCAACCAATGAAAGCAACACAAATATAGAAGGACATCCTACACCAAAAAGTGTGATGCTCTTTGGAATAGTGTATTAGATATATGTATAAGAGGGAGGATCCACATTTTTTTAACAAAGGGATACAGAAATAATTTATTTAATTAGTTACATTTTCCTTAATGGAGAATTTTTTTAACTATGTAATAGCAGATTTCTAACCTATAATTGTTTTTAATGATGACCTTTCTCATATTACAAAGTATTGGCCCTGCTTTAGAATCAATGACCTCCATCCTAGATCCCTTAACTAATACTTGTTGCATGAGAATTTAGGGCACTCCGAGAAGAAACATTTTTTTTTTTATAGTGAGCACCTTGGATGAAGGGGTGCTATCCTGATGAATGCATTATTAGAATACTCAGTTATCCTTTAACCATCTTAGAGTGTGTTTGTAACTTGATAGGATGGGGTTAGTGATAGAATATTCTAAATTGCTGTCATAAATGAAGACCCTCCAAAGCACTATAACATGGTCCTTGATCATATTTAGTTTACTTTAACTCAGAACTCTAGAAAAACACCAAACACATTACCCAAGATAAAACATCCAAAGGTTATACAAATGCATGCACACATACAATATATGCACTCACAGAATCTGAAGACAAGAGCTAACCTAACCTCACCACTTACTGTTTATGCTTTATACTAAACTATAGTGAAACATGGCTAACCACACTCCAGGAGTGTACCCATGTGTGAGTCTGCATTTATTGTCATGTCACTGTCTCAGTGTTCTTCTTTGTTCATTTGTAATAGACTAGTGGCCACACTGAAAGTTGCTCTTAAAGACTTGTTAAATTAAATTGCTCTTGATTTTTCCCTCTGGTTGTGTGTAACTCATGGGCTTGTCATAGAAAACTATACAGAAAAGAGATTTCTCTCCACAACTTCTCACAGGTGGTGGAAATCAAGTAGCATTGTGTTCTACATCAAATCTTGTATTAAAAAATGTAAAAAAAAAAAAAAAAAAAAAGAAAGAAAATGCAGGTTGTCATTGCCAATGATCAGAAAGGAAGCCGGGAACTCTTAAGCACATTACTCCTAAATTTGCTCTGAAATATGCATAAGCTCACATGACATTCTGGTAAATTAATTTCTTCTAGAATATGTCATGAATTTTAGAAAGAATATTATTTGGCAATTACTAAAGAAGTAATTCATTCTTCTGTATAAAAAAAATAAATGGTTGCATTAAGCCCTTGTGAACTGTCAGAATGTGATGTATGGTTGCTTCCAGCAATAGCAGTGTATGCACTCAGCTCTCAGCTTAGTAATAGATTTTCAATAACACATGAATTAGGTCACAAATTTGTGTGAAAACCTAGAAATAACTCTCTCCTTTTCTCACCTCCCCTATCTATATAATCTTCCCCCTTTCTATCTCTCTAGCTAATTTTTCTCTGTATATCTTTATCTTACTCCTTTACAATGGTTAGTAGTCATCTCTTGAGATCATGATACTTTGTAGAAATAAATAGAAAAAGAACCAAACAGTATTGTGCTCAGCAAAATAAATAGTTCCCCCCAAAGAGGGTAAGAATATTTATGATCTGTAATGCTCAAAAAAACATTGCTTTTGTTATTTATAATTCTTTTATATGTCTTGTCTCATAATATTTTCATAAAATTCTCTGGGGATCAATGATATCATTTTGAATATTTACCAATCTGTTCCTGGAAGACATGTGATTTATCAATTCATATATGAAACAGTGGTGAGTAAAATATTTAGAGACTGGTTTTATTGACTTCAGTTCCATATTCTTTCTACCGACAAAATAACCAAATAATATTGCCATTTAATCATGCCAGGTTCATAGCTTTTCTTATTTGTGCCTTGAATTTTCTTTCTTGCTCCTGTGTTATGGAAAAATATAACTATTAACAAGTCCATTCCTGACTTAGATTCAAAGATGAAGGTATGATTTTCATGATCAGGGGCTGAACTGGAACTTATAATGAATGTAGAGATGCTAGTAGAATATAGAACAACTGAAAATCAGCATTGAGAAGATGAAAAATAAAAAAGGGGAAAACTCTAGTAACAAACACTGTTTTCCTTTAAATAGCAAAGCAAGACAGAACAAAACATACTCAGATCTTGAAATGGTGTAAATACACATTGTAATTTTTTTCTTTTCTTTTTGATGTGATAATATATTTACATCATTTCTCTCCCTCTAGTCCTCCCCCCAAAACTCCTAAATATGCCTCCTTGCTTTTAAATATATAACCACTTTGTTCATAAATTATTGTTATAGGCATATATGTACATAAATATTCGTGTATATATTTCTAAATACAAGGTGCTAGGTCTGTAGTTTTACTTGTGTGTGTGTTCTTAGGACTGATAATTTTGTATTGGATACTCAGTTGGTGTAGTCTTCCTTAGAGTCGACTTTTCCCCCACTTTCAGTATTCCATACTTTAGTTCTTTGTGTACAGCTTAGGTCTCCTGGGCTATCCCATGTCTAATTTAGCATGTTTATTGCTGCTGTCCTTATTGAGCTCATGTTTGGACAGTCATGTTGGTGAGTTTAAGAGATTACCTTCTGACATTACTAGGAGACACAATCTACCAGAAAAATCCCTGATCCTCTGATTTACATTCTTTCTGATCCCATGTTGGCAGGGGGCCCTTATCTTTAAGTGCACAAGTGTTTCATAGTTGCATTCATTGAAACTGTGCTCCAGAAGTCTGAATTTTGATTGGCTGTGTTTTTCTATGATGTTTCCCATCTGTTGAATGCAGAGATTTCCTTGATGGAGGGTAAGTACTATATTTATATATGAGTATAAGGATATATGATGAGTACTGCTGAGAATTTTATAAGCAAGGGATAAAATATAAATATCCATAAGTGGAAATGGTGTACATTTTCTGGTAAGAATCCTGCTATAGGCAGTACTTTAAAGTAAGCTTTAAAAATTCCTTAGTGTAAACTTACTCTGGGTGAGTACTGAAAATATATTCATATTTAGGTGTAAGTTAGTCTCAAAGAAATGAATACACCATTTGGAGAAGGAGACAGCATTTGAAATAGGTATAGATCTTTATTATTCCATGTCTGTTCCTAATGACTATGCTTCAATACAGGCAGACCTTGGTAAGTTTTGTCAAGTCCTGCCTCATGCCTGGGTTTGATATTCATCAGCTCTAATCAATCCACTGTGCCCTTGTCTTTCCTTTCATTCCTGGGGATGTAGGAACTTTCCCAATGCAATTATTTTCAGTCTTCTGTCCTTGTTAGATCTCTTTAAAACAGCTAACAACTTTGTAAATCATCTCTTTACTAAAACATCTTCAAGGGTCTCTTTTCAATGTGCCATCTGTTCTCTGACTGGGACAGTGATCAAGCAATTATTATTATGATCATCATTATAATTATTAAAGGGTCTCATTGAATTTGATGCCAAGTGTGGTTATGAAGGGGATTCATAGCTACTGTCTTGAGACTATGTGAGCCATCAAGTGGCACAAGCATATGGAGAACTGTCAATCTTGTGAGTAATTATCTAATGTGTCAGACATTATAAAGTGGGCTTAAAACTGTTTATATTTGTTGAGAAATAGAACGATTTCACCCAATGTTTATCTTTACTGAGGCATCATAAAGGATTTCTCAAATATCACATGCCAGTTGAGTTTTGTAAATAATTATAAATGTGAAAATTAAAGTCAAAGATCTTATCTTTTATTAACTTTTGATATTCCAAAGACATTTGTGATTATATCTTCCTGGGTGTGACAAGGAGAAGGGTATTGAGAAAGAGAGACCCCCCTGCCAGGAAGGCAGCTGCAAGTCAGCATTGAGCATGTTATCTTGACCTTGCCAGGACTCCTTACTTCATCAGTGGATACACTGAGCAGGGAAGAAGGCTTTATAATCAGCCATAAGTAAATCCATCAGCAGTAAGCAGTTGGAGGGGGAAATAAAAGATACTGAGTTTTAGACACTGAGAACTGAATGAAGAAATTTGGTACTAGGTGTGAACTCTTTGAATTATTTACTTTCTAAGGTTACTATATATTTTTTAAGATGCTATGAACCACATCTGCTCAATAATTTAAGTAGTCTGAGTTTAAGTAGCACATAATCTGATTTTATTTGTTGATTCATTTGCTCTAAAGCAGTTTAACGTAGTTCAAAGATAACTTTATATTTCTCTTATAAAGTTATAGAAAAATGAATTAGGATGAGGAATCTTTTTCTCAAACATACTGAGAAGGCAAATATTCATTTTCTCAGTGTTTGTTGTCAATGGGGTTTCCCATATTCCACAGAGCCTGGCAAAGACCTTCTCTTCTTATTTGTTTGACCTGGGCATCAGAATTGATTGTTACTGGCTTACTTTAGCTACCACAAAGGACTCATAGATTGTTTTACAATCAATCCTGGCTTGAAATGTCTATTAAAGTTCACCACAGGAACTGGAATGTCAACGTACCTGTGATAAATGGTTCTCTCCAAGTCAACTGTTAAAACACTCCAAACAAGATAACATACCTTATATTCAAAAGTACAGAAACTAATAAAACAAGTAAAAATGTTCTTAAATATCAGATAAGTAAGCTCTATTATCAGATAAGTTAGCTCAAAGCTCGGTAATACATCAAACTTTTTATTCCTACATATCTTTAATATAGTATTGACTGGCAAATTTTATTTGATGCAGTAGGCTTTAAAAGTGTGTGGAGTGTAAACATGTATGCTTATATGTATTTATTTGGACATAAAATATCTTCATTTATATTTATTTGTATTATGATGCATCTGGAGTTTTGAAAATAAAATTCACTTGTTTCCCCTCCTTCTACATCTTCTCTATTTTTTCCATTGGCTAATAGCTAAAATCCAACTCTTTTTTGGAAACCTATTTAAAAAAACCTCCTACTTTCTCAGCATTTATAATCTCATTTTAGAAAGACTGTAACTTTTAAGGACTAGAAAGGGTTTTTTTGTTAAAGTAAGCTATCTTTGCAATCAACCAGTCTATAGTATTCTGTTTTTTCAAAAACAAAAACAAAAAAATTAACAAAAGCAAATATTTTTAGACAGTGGGGGCCTCTGTGAAGCTGAATTTATACCTTAATTTTCAAATTTTAGAAATTGTAAAAAGACAATCCCAATTTAGTACCATTTTCATATATAACATGCGCTATATATTTGAAGTCTTATTTATAGGATGAACGAATGAGTGACAATATTAAAGCACAATCAAAAATTTAAAAAAATGAGTTAAGACTGATCTTTTTGAGCCTCTAATTCAGACCTTTTTTTTTTTTTTTTTGAAGATATGAATCTGACTTGTGAAAACTTACCATCATTGGAAGGGCAGCTTAGGCAGAAAGAAAGAAAGAAAGAAAGAAAGAAAGAAAGAAAGAAAGAAAGAAAGAAGGAAGGAAGGAAGGAAGGAAGGAAGGAAGGAAGGAAGGATCCCACTGAGAGATAGGAGATTATCTCCATGTCTGACCCTTTCAAGAAAATAGTCTTCTGTAAGTAAAGATGACAAAAAACAGTAAAGGACTTTTTCTGTCAGGCAACCAAAGGCAGATACATGTAGTAACTGCAAAACATGACTATGTTTCATAGAAATTATAACAATTACTATATTGTGGAGAACTTGATCAATTTTGAAATGTAGAAATATGAAAAAGGATTTCGTATGTTGGAAACATTTAGGGAAGTTTTGTGGAGTAATGCGTAGGGGAAATTAGAGAACTCCTCTGTGATCTCTCACTCCGTCCCACAGAGCACCTTTTTTTCTGAAGCAGCGGGATATTGCAATGATGCTACAGTGCAGATTAGTAGGATTCCCATTTAGATTACAAGGACAAAAGACATTTTAAGAATCCCAAAAGCTTAAGTGTCAACTGTACTGGGAGTGAATTGTTATTTATCTCATTCATGTCATTGAAGAATCTCAGGGCATTTAAACACATTTCACATTGACTTTCATAGAATAAAGTATCCATGTTGAAATCCCACAACTCAAACTGACAAGCACAGTTTCCTAACTTTATTAAAAAACTACAAAACAGAAGAAAAGTGGGTAATGACTCTCTCTTGGTGAATTATTAACAAGCAGGCACTTGCGTGGCAAAGATAAGCGGGAAGCGCGGCACTTCACAAACACTGTGTGGCAGGATCGTTTATGGGAAAATTCATTTGTGTTTTCTTTTCTCCACTGAGGAGTGATCAGAAAGAATGTGAGTTCAATGTGTTTTGTGCTCTGCATTTTTTCCTTCTGTTCTTAGAAGCCTTTTGTGTTTCTTTGCCTTAGGGGCCTTTCAGGGCCTGAAGCAGAAGGTACTTGAAAATAACCTTCTTCTGGCTTTTGTAAAACTATAAACTAGGGGTCACAAATTCAAATACAGACAGATGCAGGAAGATACCTAAAGGAACAAAGCACCATGGGTTTGACTTTCCCACCAGGTTCAACTTGTTTGCATATGTATGTGTGCGAAAATAGTCTTTGTTTAGACCAAAGGATATACTGTCTTCTATTTCTTCATAAAATTTTAAGAAAGCTATTCCATTTCCCCCTTAGTTTGAAAGTGTCAAAGTAAAGCTGCTCTGGACGGACCGAAGGAGGTGAAGCATTTTTCTAAAGACACGTGAGACATAAGGCCAAACTATTGACATATAGGTGAAAATGAATTTCAACTTTGTAGGAGCAAAAAAAAAAAGTGTGTTGGGGGTGGTTAGGATAGAGTAAAATAATGAAAACAATGATGGGGTGGTTTAGGAGGAAGCTGATCTTTCTGACTAGCTATTTGTTAGCCAGTTACAAACATTACAATCAGGTTCTTACCTACCCAAAAGCTAAGAAACAGGGACACCATCTCCCTAGACCTTGAGTATTGAAGGAGAAATAGCACCCAGGTCCTTGAGGAAGGCATTTCTGGATGCAACACTATTAAAGCCCAGTAAGAAGACTTAGGAACTCAAAAGCAAGAATTTAAGTTTTCCACAGTAAATGTTATAAAAAAGCAAGCAAAACAAAAATTAATCAGCAGATGAAATATTTTCGGTTATGAACATACCATGCAATTGTGACTGACTTGAAACAAAGCTAAGGACATTATCAGAAAGATGACTTCACTGCTGGGAAAGAAATATTCTGCTTGTGTAGCCAAGAATATTGGTCTCTTGTAAGATGATGATGGTACTGATTGGAGAGTGAAGCCCTTCAGTCCATTGTGTGAGGGACATCTGGTGTCCTGACTAGCTGCTGCTACTGGGAGGAACTGAAGGCTAGTCACAGTAAATATGTATTGAAATCCAATTTCTTTTACTAGGCAATTAATTTTCTGCACAACAAAATACTGCTAACAGATGTAATCAACTAGTATTTTGAACAAAAGCATGTGTCCTCTGGCCAAAATACAAAAAAGTATATCAAATATACTCACAAACTGTGAGGAAGCAGAATTATCCCTTTTGGTCAAGGGTAAAGAATGAGAGAATGGGAAGAGGTGTGGGTTGAAAAGGAGCATCAATAATTGAGTATATGTGTAATCAGTCATGAAGAAACTTAATTTCATGCCTTTCTTCAACTGAAATTATTGGAAATTCAGGGCTTGGTGTCAACATTGGCTTTGTTTAAAGTAAAATAAAGATTTTTAATTTTTTAAATAAAAATTAAATAATAAAATCAAATAATATTTAATAATAATACATTTAATGATTGTATATTTATAATTTAAATAGTAAATAATATTTAATAATTAAATATTTTTTATTTTATTATCTTCACAGAAAAATGCATTGAATAAAGGATGGATCAAATTATAAGGAAAATGTAACAATAATTGCGGTAGCCCACATGTGACTCAGTTTCCATTTGGAGTCAATTCTGACTTAAAGAAGTCATTTGATTTCAAGCTTGCCTGCCCTGTCTGCATCCTTGAGGGCTATAAGAAAGTTCTGATTAAGCCCATAAGTGTTTGAAAGTGTTAAAGATAGACAGCTATAGTTATAATTTTCCTTTGATAAAATATAAATATTAAACTTTAGACTCACAAAGAAATATTGTAATTTTGTAATTCTTGCTTGATACCCATTTTATTACATGTAATTATACTATTTTAATGTTATAAACCTTCCATTTTAATTAGACAGAAAAGGGGAAATGAAGCCGGGCGGTAGTGGCACATGCCTTTAATCCCAGCACTCGGGAGGCAGAGGCAGGTGGATCTCTGGGAGTTCGAGGCCAGCCTGGTCTACAAGAGCTAGTTCCGGGACAGGCACCAAAGCTACAGAGAAACCCTGTCTCGAAAAAACAAAAAAAAAAAGAAAAAGAAAAAACAAAGAAAAACAAAAAAACACAAAAAAAAAAAAGAAAAAGAAAAGGGGAAATGAATGATGTGGAATTTCCCTCTGTATTACTTTTGCTTAATAAAAAAAATAAATCTACTTTGGCCTATATCAGGGCAGAATATAGTTGTGTGGGAAAACTAAACTGAATGTATGGAGGAAGAATGCAGAGTCAGGTAAATGCCATGTAGCCACCCAAGACGCAACAGGTAACAAACTAAAGTCTTGTAGTAAAATATGAAACAATAGAAGTGGGTTAATTTAAGATGTAAGAGTTAGTTATTAAGAAGCCTGAGCTAAACTGGGCGGTGGTGGTGCACGCCTTTAATCCCAGCACTCGGGAGGCAGAGGCAGGCGGATCTCTGTGAGTTCGAGGCCAGCCTGGTCTAGAAGAGCTAGTTCCAGGACAGGAAAAAAAAGCCACGGAGAAACCCTGTCTCGAAAAATCCAAAAAAAAAAAAAAAGAAGAAGAAGAAGAAGAAGAAGCCTGAGCTAATAGGCCAAAGAGTATGAGTGATTATTTCACAAGTGTCTTTGGGAACAGGTGGGCCTAGAATATCCAGTACAGGGGGACCATTGGGAGGAGGATATTTGCATCTACACCTATTTTCCCAACATCAGGAAAAAACTTAATGATGCCAGTGAATATTATACATAAATGTGAAGTTAGGTAGTTGATTCAATCATGTGATTAAGAAGAAGTCAAAATTATCAAGTACATCTATTGAAACTATGTATGTCTCTGTTAGGTTCCAGTAGTCACTATTTTAATTATAGTTCTTTTGAAATATGTTTTATCACTGAAACCACAGATAGTATATGTGACAACTCAGCACAGAGAAATCACATTGTTTTTTTGTGTCATAGTGAAACAAGTTGAGTTTGTCACAGGCCTTCATTCTGGTCTTTGCTAGTTAAATTTATTGTTTCCTTGATACTTGTTTCTTTTTTTCTCATCATCTATTACCAGCTTTTCTGTGCTCTCATTAATTGTGTATTGATTGTGTATTTTATTTTATTTTTTTTTTTATTTATTTTTTTTGGGGGGGGAGTTTTCGAGACAGGGTTTCTCTGTGGTTTTGGAGCCTGTCCTGGAACTAGCTCTTGTAGACCAGGCTGGTCTCGAACTCACAGAGATCCGCCTGCCTCTGCCTCCCGAGTGCTGGGATTAAAGGCGTGCGCCACCACCGCCCGGCTTGATTGTGTATTTTAAAGCACATAAATTGGTTATGTCATCAATTTCATAGTTCATCTTTGGTTCCCCCATGCACTGTGTTGTTAAATTATTTAAATGTGTTCATTTGTAGATATGCTCCATTTTCAGTTTTTGTTTGATTATGCCTTGCTTTGCTATTCTAAAAGTAATAGACAGGTTGATGGACAATGTTTTCTTACAACTATGACAATGTAGTAAGGAATAGCTGAGTTTGTTGCCATTTTAAATCTGCATACAGATGGTCTCAAATGTTGGGTGGGATATAGTTTGTATTACTTGTTCAGTTTTGCAAACAAGTATCAGCTTTCTTTCTCATAAGCATGGAGCGGAGATTATCTACCATACAATCTCATGAACAGTTTTAAGAATCTGTATTTTTGATAGTAGGTATCATGATTAAATATAACAATATTAAACCATTTAAGTATTAAAATAATTATAATATACCTTCTAGCTTTGTGCATTTCCATTTTTATCGATTTTATTTATAAAATGATTAATAAATAAATAAAAATTAATAAATAAAAGGATTTAATTTTGCTGTGTGAAAATGATTATGGGTTATTTCATTTATCCATGAGGATTATTTCCAAGATCCCTCCCCAAGTATACACACACACACACACGCACACATATATATATTCCCCAAGTACATACATGTATAATATATATACATATATGTTTATAATATACATTAACTTATTTTCACATGTATACATACATCATGCATCTTAATGCATGAATTAGGAATAAGAAAAAATTAACAACAATATTAAGTAATTAAACATATCAAGCAGCAAACTACCATAATAAAAGTTATCTGAATGTTACTTTTCTAGTAAGTTTTCCAGTTTGGAGTATGGCAGAGTAGTTTCTCTCTTCACAGCTTCATAGAGGGACGGTTCACATATTACAGTTCTGAAATACCCTCATTCATAAGAAAATTAACCTGCACTTTATCATTAAAAGGGAATTGCAGTATACCCTTTCACCAGTTGAACTGTCACCGTGGTCACTCTAAGGCTTCAAGGCCATTACCAAGTAAAATTAGGGTTAATTCTTCGCAATTACAACCTTATAGTAACATGTAGTCTTATACTGGGATAACTCAGTGACTGTCAGGTGGGCAGTATCTTTGGCACAGGTTGGGAAAGGAAGGAATAGCTTACTTCTGGGGAATGATGAAGAATGATATTTTCAGTTTACATCATATTATTGTACAATTTACTTCTGAAATTTTATATTTAATATTTGAGATTGGGGCTAGTGATTGGGAAATGAAAAGAATCAACATATAGTAGAAAATAAAGCATATTGTGAACTTTACACACATTTTCTTTGAAACACAGATGTTAATATTTAACTTTCTTTACATTTTGCTTTGGCATTTTTATTGTCAGTAATTTTGGCCTCTTCAATGTAACAATCATCTCAGCAGAAAAATCTCAAATTAATTTTACATTTTACCATTCATTTTAATAGTATCTGATTTGTGGAAATAATTTCTCTATTTACGTCTTTTCAAGTAGGAGAATGGAAAGAAAGACAAAAAGATTCATAACAAAAAAAAATAGAAGGTACATAACTCCTTGAAGTACAAGAATACAAGCCATAGGATCTTTGCTCTGAAATGATGAATAGTGAGTGATCTTATGAGGTGTGTCACATCCCACTAACCTTCATATTTTGAAGCACTAAACCCCAGGTCCTCTATATTTGTGAATTGTTTGGAGACTCTTAGGTATATATGAGTCCATTAGGGAAGTCACCCAGTTCTATCAGAATAGTCCTCACAAACTGAGATCATGATAAAAGAAATAAATTAAAAAAAGCACTAGGCTACTACCTGACTGGACTTTGAGTGCTTTACCTGAGGAAGTATATTTCTTGTTTTTCACCCACTCAGATTCCTGTACCCTGTTATGCCAACTCTACTAAATAAATATAAGTAGGTTATTATGTATATTATTTTCAGAAAGTTCTCAGAAACTGTACCTGATAGTAAGTATTATCAGAATTACAAAACAGATTTTTCAGATAAACCAATGCAGTCATATTCCTTGCTAATGCTTATAAGCACGGAAAGACAAACACTGAAATATACCACACCTAGTGCTTACTTATACAAGCATATATCATCAGGTTATTTCTCATACTATGCTTCATAGTCTATTAACTATAATTCATAGTTTCTTTGGCTATGTGTTTATAAATAGACATACAAAAGTAAGTAGAAGGAAAAACCCAGTACATATGTCTCTGAATAATTGAAGCTATTACTTTACAATCCCTTTACACAACCATTTTAAACAAGTGTTGGTTTTTCTGCTGAGACAGGTGTTTCTTCTTTGAAAAGAAATGGCGCAGTGACTTCTATTTCTGAGCTTTGTTGTATGATCTTTCCCATCTAATTAAAAGTGTGTACTTTTCTGATTTAAATATAAGTGTGGTGTATTCCCACTTTTATTAATGCTTTGACTAACTTCAAAAATAATGGCTGAGATAGGTTTCTAGATTCTTCACTGCCTTGATGATAACCAGAGCAACTGTTATGTGCAACTTTCCACAAATACATATGGGGAATAAAAGCATCACAAAATGACTCATAATAAAGTAGATTGGCAGCAGCTGCCTGTGTACTTTCATTCAACTGTCGCCTTTTATTTACCAGGGTAGGCGGCTTTTATTTTTTTCCTTTCCTCTCAAGGATCAAGTTACATAAAGGGATGGCAATGAGTTTTGTCTTCTATGATTTAGAGAGTGCACAGGCCTCCTAGCCTTAACCGGACTGACATTTACCTAAGTAATTCTTTTTTTTTTTTTTTTTTTTTTTTTTTTTTTATTTATTTATTTATTATGTCTGTGTGCATACCTGCCGGCCGGAAGAGGGCACCAGACCCTATTACAGATGGTTGTGAGCCACCATGTGGTTGCTGGGAATTGAACTCAGGACCTTTGGAAGAGCAGGCGATGCTCTTAACCTCTGAGCCATCTCTCCAGCCCCCCTAAGTAATTCTTATATACGTAAATGATGGCACCACGTTGGAGTAGTGATAAAGCACCAGCTCTCCAACGCTAAACCAGGAAGGGATGGAGGGCAGTCGCTTTTTCTCCTCACATTTCCGGTGATAAGGTTACGCATCACTGGGACAATGGCATGTCTAATTCAAATATGAAATGCCCTTTTGTTTTTTCGCATGCAAAGAGAAAAACTTTTTCCCAGAGCTTTCCATATATTTACCGTTAAGCACAATTCTAGCCCGCCAGAAGATGTGCATTGCATAAAAGTTTGAAACAGATTATATTTGGCTTTGAAAATGTTATGATCATATGTGTATTTTTATGGGGTAAAGTCAATAGTTTGTAAGTATTACTCAAAGAAGTCTAAAAATAATCTTTCTACTCCCCTTTCTCATTTTCTTCTTTGCCTTTCATTACTCTTTTCGCTTTTACTCTGTTATAGTCGAAAGACTGTTAACAAGTTTATTCTGACGAAGATTTAAATTATAATTTTGTCATTTGATATATGAGTAGATACTCTATAAGTGTTTAACTTTTCTGAACTTTAATATCTTCGACTGTAAAATGAAGCCCGTATCCTCATTGTTTAGTTGTAGGGATGAATTATATGCTTCTGTTACTCGCAGGTTTGACAAAGGATCTGACAAATAGTTGTTACTTAAAATTCATGTGTTCAATCTCCAAGTCTAGTTTGGATTTTGATACACAAAAGCCATTTTCAGCTTCGGGTTTGGGTCTGACATTCAAGAAGCTACAAAATCTCCTTTTATCCTAACAAGTAAAAGAGGGAAGAGTTGAAAATACAACAGTTCTTCAAGGCAAGAAACGTTAGGTCAGAGGGTAAGTAAACCACTGCCTTTCTTCAATGGGAGACACTAACAGGCAGGAACTGAAAATCAAACCTTTCTACAGCAGAGCTCCGTAGCAGGAATTTCCATAAAATGACTTGTCAGTATAGAGAAATCAGGACCACAACTGTTACCCTGACAGATGTTAATCGTAGAAAATTAGGAGAACTTGAGTTTTGAGGAATGTTCCGCAAGAAGAGCTTCCCTAGCCCTAAGCAAGAGCTTTTGTCTTCTGGAACACTTGACATGTTTTATAGTGACTGAGAAATACCATCTTGTACTCTGAGAAAGGATAGAAGTAAGTGATGCTTCTAAAATATATCAAAACATTCCCTTCTTTTTACTGAGATTTTTATACATGCTTATAATGTGTTTGATCAAATCCACTTTCTATTGTCCCTTCTATAATTTCTCCTATATTGACCCTATCATATTTATGTCAAACAATGTGCTCTCTCTTTTTCTCTATTTTCTACACACACATACACACACGCACGCACACGCCTGCACAAGTCTACTTAGTGCCAAATGATAAACGTAGGATCATATATTTTCTGGAACATGGGTAGTTCCATCAAGGGCTGATCCCTAAGCAAAATTTATTCTGAGTTTTCTAGCAGCTATAAATTTCCAGTAGTTTCTAAATTAAGAATAAGGTCTCATGAGCCCCTCTTCATTGCATGCTGGAATTTTGGCTGGCTTGATGTGTTGTAGATCTAGAACATGAAGGTGTTGCTACTGTAATTTCACATGCAAAACAGATCTGTCATGTACAGAAAACACTGTTACTATGTAGACATTTATTTCCCCTTGTTTTTACTATCTTTTGGCCCCCTTTCATGTTGGGACGGTTTTGAGATCCCATTGAGAACTGAGCACCCCACAGTCTATTTTTCTCTGCATTTGACCAGTGGTGGGTCTCTTCATTAATTGCCATGTTCTAGAGGGAGAAGTTTCTCTGATCAAAGTTGGGAGATGTTGATCTGTGAATATAATGTTAAGTACTCGGGGGAAGCTAAATATTAGGTCAATCAGCAGAAAATTAACATTAAGTTCTCTTTAGTGCTCATTGATAGAGCTGGAAATATTTATTCTGTGTGAGGTAACCCAGACTCAAAGGAAACTGCCGCATGTTTTTCCTCATAGGTGAAAAGGAAATTCAAGACTGTGGATATGTGTGTTTACGTTGGAGTACCTAAAGAAGTCAGAAAATTAGTAAGGGTTTGAGGTTGGAGGGTGGTGCTCAAGGGAAGAGACCATAAGTTCTATGAAGGGGAGAAAGGGAATAATGAAACAGGAAGGGTGAAATAGATGAGTGAAGGGAAATAAACATAGAAAAAGACATATAGGGAGGGATAACCAATACCAAAGACCCTTGATAAAAACATACTGAAACCTACTGCTGTAGAAGTTCAATATAATATTTACATTTATAATATTAATGGTGTTATATTGCTAATAAATACATAAAACATCACTAAAAGAATTATTGTATAATAACTCTTTCAGACATCATAGACTATCAAAGAAGAAGCCCAGTACAGCTTATGTCTTTTTTACTTGTTGGTCAACTGGGTGCCATACAGCTTTTCCCCAAATAAAAACATTAAAGTCCATTGCTCTTGCTTAACCTCCAGACCTTGATGATAAAACACTGTTCCTAAAGACACCACATATTTACATGACAGAACATAGGGAGATGTAGCTGTCTCTAACCTGAAATGATCATCCTTAAGATAACCTTCACAAGTCCAGAGGATTCTATTTCTGCTACCAGAGAGAGAAAAGAAAGAAAGAGTTGTGGACCCTGTGAGTTACTGAAGTGACCAGCCTAGCATGATTCATCCACTGGTGCTATAGTGACGTGAATATTATAGGAAGAACTAAATAAATTCTGATTAAATTTAAAGTCTGTTCCACAAGTTGGAACTCGTGTCATAATTTTTTAATGGAGCATTCAGGGCCCCTAGAACTATAGTTACAGATAGTTGTGAATCACCATGTGGGTGCTAAGAACCAAACATTGGTCCTTTGCAAGAGTAATAAGTCCACTCATTCTGCTCTCCAGACCTGGAGCACTGTCTTAGGAAAGAGCTGTGCCTTCAAGAGGAGCTAGTTAAGCAGAGCAAATTTTCTAGGCCTTTATCAGAGGATAATTGATCTCTGGGAAGAGAAATATCTAAACCCATTCCATTGTGGCCAGCCTTACTCACTAAAAGTTATGGGATTCTCTGAGAAGCTGGTTTGAGGCACACAGTCCAAAGCAAATTCTCACTGAAAGACTGAAACTTGATAGTAGGATTATTGTAGGATGATTCTTCTCCCCAGAATTCTACACCTTCATGTGGAGGCCAGTATGCAGCAAATTCATTAACTCCGAAGAAAAAATAACACTGCACATTAAAAGCCCAAAAGCACAGTTTGTGGACACAAAGAAAGCATCTGAACTTGACTCTGAAAAAGCAGGGTTGTTAAAATGATCAGATGGGGGTTTAAACCACCTGTGATTAATATGCTAAGGGTTCTGATGGGCAAAGAAGACAGCATGCAAGCACAGATGGGCAGTGTAAGCAAACAGATGGAAGTGCTAAGAACCAAAAATAAATATCTGAAATAAAATCACTACAGAAATGAAGAATGCCATGGTTGGGGCTATTAGTAGACCTGACTCCATTGAGGAGATGATCTCTTTTCCTGACTATATCTCAACCAAAATTCACCAAACTTAAAATCAAACAGAAAAAGATGGAAACACATAATAGAATACCCAGAACCTTAAAGACAGTTTTCAGCTGTACAAATACACAAATGGGAGGAGGAGGGGAGAGAATAAGAAATATGTGAAGTCATAAGAAAAGAATTTCTCCTAATGTTAGGTTACACCACACTACAGTCTACCAGAAGGTAAAAGAATATGATCTGAATTAATGTAGCAAATCTGATGCCTCCAAATTTCAGAAAATCAAAGGAAAGTGTTGAAAGAATTGGGGAGAAGCTTGTGCTGATGACCGTTAGTAGGGAGCATTCTGACTGTTCCCCAGAGGTCAGGGAAGCTCGATAGTAGTATGTCAAGAATTTAAATGTTGAGCCAGGCGATGGTGGCGCACGCCTTTAATCCCAGCACTTGGGAGGCAGAGGCAGGAGGATCTCTGTAAGTTCGAGACCAGCCTGGTCTACAGAGCTAGTTCCAGGACAGGCTCAAAAAGCCACAGAGAAACCCTGTCTCGAAAAACCAAAAAAAAAAAAAAAAAAAAAAAAAAAAAAAAAAAGAATTTACATGTTGACAGCAACAAAATAAAGCATAGTCCATAGTTCTTCACTTTGTGGAATTGACCTTTACAAATAGTAGAGAAATGAGAGGTTTCCCAGACAGAGAAACTAAAGAAATTTGCCCTGGGAAGACTTGTTTTGCAAAAGTGTTGAAGAAGTTTGTTAGAGTAAAGCCAGCAGGAGTCAGACAATCAGATATGGTAGAACATAGACTTTTACATTTTTTGTTTTAGTGTGTTGTTCTAAGTGTCTTTGCTAAATGGTCAATTTACGTGACAGCGAATTTTTTTGTTTCCCCTCTTATTTTATATATTTATTTAAAGACATTGAGAGAAATAAAGCTTTAGATCATTAGACAGAGGAAAGCTAATTATTCCCCAGTGTGGGTGGAGTTTTTTAAACTGGTGGCCTGCAAACTAAGCTCTCAGCTCTCCTGGGTCCTTAGCTTGCTGACTTGCCTGGAATTCTTGGGATTAGGCCACCTCACTGCTATAATAAGACCATGCAATGCCTTGTAATAAACATAATTAATTTTCTGTATACACACATATATACAGAAGAGAAGAAATACACCAAAGAATACTGCCAATCTAAGCATTCAGCAAGAATGCTTTAACAATAAGTGCATACTTCAGCTACACTAGTCCATCAGTTAAGTTCATAGACAATCCCTAGGCATAGAAATTCTCTCCTCATTTTGTTTCTAAAGGAAATCCTAATACACATTTTACGTTTTGCTCCTGCAAACATTAATAAAGAAAGACACATACAGAACACAATAATCTATTTAAACATATTTAAAATTTCTGAATAAATAAATGGATATAGTGCTATTCCTTCAAACTGTAGTAAAATTTTGCAATAGTTTTCTGTCTGCTTTTGACCTTACATTATAGTGAATGATTATACACCAATGCCTAGATACACAAAGGATTACAATCCAGTAATACTTGTCTATGAATCTAACCTGTTAGTAGTACACACGTACATACACACCTATTAAAATTACATTCTCTTTTCAAGTGGTTAAGGAAAGGTGAAGATAAGAATTACTCAAACCAGCCAGGCGGTGGTGGCGCACGCCTTTAATCCCAGCACTTGGGAGGCAGAGGCAGGCGGATCTCTGTGAGTTCGAGACCAGCCTGGTCTACAAGAGCTAGTTCCAGGACAGGCTCCAAAACCACAGAGAAACTCTGTCTCGAAAAACCAAAAAAAAAAAAAAGAATTACTCAAACCAGCATATATTCTTTACAAAACTAATCATACTTTCTAAGTTATATTAGATATGTGTACTGAATATCAGTAGATCAAGTCCCGAGTCTGGTGTTTCGATAAAATTTATTAATAGCATTTAACTTAATATACAATACTTTGAATGTCAAGCAGTGTAAGGAGGGTCTTTTAATATAGAAAACTTAGAACTGGGAAGATGAGGGAGGACGTATCACTGTGTGGGACAAAGTTGAAGTCATCAGTACCATCTATTTACAAGCATGATCTCGATATGAAAAGCATCCCATTTTAGGTGAGTGAATGCAATACCAGCAAGCATCATCTGATACAGTCTTAGAAACAAGTTCCACAAGGAACTAGGAAAAAACATTCCTCTCAAAAAAGGCCGTCTTTCGGTTGAACAATTCTCACATCAGCGTTCTATTTTCACTAAAGAAGTCACATAATCGTATTACCTTAAAAGATACATAACATGACTTGTCATTCAGATTTTGATTACTTTTTGCCATATAGAAATTTTCAATTTTCCTCTTCTATTTTCCAAGCTACAGACTAGCACAGTCTCCCCACTTCTCTCTGTTCTTTTATTATCTTTGCATTAATTGATGCATACAGGGATAGCATAACTGATTTGCAAAGGAGATGGTTAGTGCTTACAATAAATAGTGCCTTGTCTCATGATTCCACCAGTTCAGAATACCACAAAGGCACTAGTTAGTTTAAGACTAGTAAATCAATACAATGCTCCTCTGCTATGCTTGTTCTTTCCAATTTGTGTACTGTAACAGGATGTCAATATAGAATAATATCCATTATCTATAGCCATCTACATATCTGTGGCTGCTTTAATACTGGGAATTGATTTTGGACAAAAATCTTTGTGCTTGCATCCATACCACTTTGTCATAGCTTTATATGCTGGAGCCAAGTGGTATTAAGAATGATTTTGCACTGAGAAAGAATTCAATGATATATTTTAAGGGTAATATCCTAAGTTTAAGGAGGGATTGTTTTTTCATCTCATGAATGCAAGTATGAGAAAGCGAATTACTCACACACCATTGCTATTTTTTCCACTTATTTTTGTACTGGATTTTTTTTATTATCAGGAACACAGTGATGTGCTTTTAAATCATGTTTTTTTTTGTTTGATGAAACTACCAGAAACATCTCAAAAAAAAAGTGATAGTAAAACAGAGAAAACAGGAATGACCTTAAAAGTCTCACCTGTATAATATTGACGTTGATTGTGATGATCACACGAGACAGGCTTCGTGAGATTTATGTATTGACACAGGTGGAGGATATGTCACAGCTGCATTGCCTTACCTCAACTGGTCCAAAAAGCAGATGATAATGAAACACTTTCAAGAGTAATAATGAACTACAAAGCTTCGAGGCGATCTATGAAAAGTGATACTCCCTTTGATAGCCTTGCAGCTCAAAATTCTCATCAGCATCTGAAAGGAAAGAGAAAAAGCTGTGGAGAACCAACTTATTTCATTCGGTCGCTGCTGCATTCTTACAACCATATAACAGGATCTAACCCCCTTCCCTGTTCAGCAGGGCAGTGGCGGCTTCCGACGCTACCTAATGAAAATGATTTTCATCTATTTGTGTTCACAGTCAACTCACTTCCCAAGGCAACACACTCATAATGAATTGCAAATCTATGGAAACTGTCCTTGCATGTCCTGTGAAATGTGAGTTGAAACAGTTATCCTTAGAATACAATTTGCAGACATAATGAGGTAACAAACTTATTTGAATTACTCAGAAAAATTATTTGGATTTTGAGGACATCTTAACAGTGTCCAGTATATTAATACACAAATAATTGGGCAATATTTATTAAACATTCTTTTGGAACTAAATTGTTGCCTGATGTAAAGATAAGAAAATTGTTTTTACCTGATGGAAACATGTAGGGGCATCTACATGGGAATTTTCCTACATGAGTTGACTATTTTTTAATTAATTTTTATTGAACTCTACATTTTTCTCTGCTCCCCTCCCTGCCTCCCCCCTCCCCTTCAACCCTCTCCCAAGGTCCCCATGCCCCATTTACTCAGGAGATCTTGCCTTTTTCTACTTCCCATGTAGTTTAGATCTATGTATGTCTCTCTTAGGGTTCTCATTGTTGTCTAGGTACTCTGGGATTGTGATTTGTAGGCTAGTTTTCTTTGTTTTATGTTTAAAAACCACTTGTGAGTGAGTACATGTGATAATTGCCTTTTTGGGTCTGGGTTACTTCACACAAAATGATGTTTTCTCACTCTATCCATTTGCCTGCAAAATTTAAGATATCTTTACTTTTTTTTTTTTTTTTTTGATGTGTAGTACTTCATTGGGCAAATGTACCACATTTCCCTTATCTATTCTTTGGTTAAGGGCATTTAGGTTGTTTCCAGCTCCTGGCTATGACAAGCAATGCTGCTATGAACATAGTTGAGCACATGTCCTTGTGGCACTATTGAGCATCCTTTGGTTATATACCCAAAAGTGGTATTACTGAGTCTTGAGGATGGCTGTTTTCTAATTTTCTGAGAAATCGCCAATTTAATTGATGTTATACCAAATTCTGCTATTTGCATAATTTTCTCACCCAATCAGAAGTTTATATTTATAAAAATAAACCATGATAACAACAACAACAAAAACCTAATAATTTTCCAACAGAAAGGCATTTCTCTATTGAGTAAATAGGCGTAAGTTTGACTTAACTTTCTCCTTAGTTAATCCTTTAGAGATTGTGATATTGGCTCTATTTTTTGTGTATTATAATATGTAGCATATTTGGCATTAATACATTTCTGCTACTTCCTTATTGAAAAATTGTTGGCTTGTAAGTGAAACTCACAAAATTTGAATTTAATTTACAAAAGTGTAAATATATCACACACACAATCATGTAATCCACCAATAGGTGTTTTGCCAGTGAGTTAATTTTATAAAGCATGCCAGAAACAATTTCTAGCTTATACAACCACTATTTATAAGGAATAAAAATTATACAATATATGGTACATAAGTATGTATAAATTATTTAGATTTACTCAGTCAATTCTCAGAATTATATTTAGCACAATGTGAAAAATGTATCTTATATATTTAATTTATCTTTCTGAATTCTATTGTTCTGATCTTCCTTTATACTGTTAGGAATAATATTCTTTGTCATAAAGAATGAAGCACAGGAATGTAAGGTCAGGAGTATCATAGCTTTGCTTCAGTCTTATATATTTAAATCATATTGGTTCATGTATAATCTCATCTGTTATAAATTTATTAATATTCTTGAAAATGTTAGAAGAACAAAATTGCATCTATTTTCAAATTATATTCAACCCAAGGGATAGCTTTGATTAGAAATCATGTCCACAGGAATGTCAAAAATTAGTCATTTCTGTTGTACATAATTAGTTAAAATAACTGATTGGCGAAGTTTTAGAAACAGTGTTTTTCCTCTAGGGCCATGCATTCATCCCTTGGATCTCGACTGGAAAGCAGGGTTCTGTATAATTGACAAATGATTCTTATTCATGAAGAAATGACTCTGTTGACCTTCAGGCTTTTGCCTACAGAACATGGTGCAAATTTCTTCTGCTTTTTTTATATAACTTTTTAACCTATTTCAAAGTATTTCACTATTTCTCTCATCTGTCATAATATATCAATGTCACTTTCAGAAACTTTGATCCATATACCACTGTTCCACCTTTTCTCCTATGCTGTATAAATATCCATTACTGTTGACATTTAACATCCATGAACAATTGTAGCAGATTTTTCTTATGCATGATTGGCTAGGATTTTTCTCTATTTGGCTTTATCTAGGAAGTTTTTTAAAGATTTTCATATCATTGATTGACATGTTAAATGAATTATGGTGTTTTCTGTAAAACAAACTTTAGTAATTAAATGTATTTACAGTATTTTACATGAATTTTCAAATGCAAATTCATGTTTCCTTGTGAATTAAACAAGATCTTGTCAATTAAACACAGATCTTATTTTGTATGACATATTATTTCATATGTATATACGTAGATTACAGAGAGATTTTGCTTCTCTATGTATCAGATACTGTAGAGCTAATGATAAAAACACAGAGTGCCGAAGTGATGGCTCAGTATTGAGAGTACTTGTTTCTCTTGCAGCGGTCCCAGGTCTGGCTTCCAGCATCCAAATGTGGATTCATCACTTTCTGGTATTAGAATTTTAGGTACTTGGCACCCGCTTCTCACCTTTACAGATATCAGACACTCATGTGTTACACACACATACCTACAGGCTTTCACAATACACATAAAACAAAAATAATTAATCTTAAAAACATGAGCACAAGCCTGGTTTGTTCCTCAGCATCCACAAAGTAAAGGAAGGTAAATTATGACTCCAAAGAACTTTACATATAAATTTCTAAATTTTTTATATAGTCTGTGCACTCATTCTCTTTTAATCACACTGTATTTTGGAGTTTCTGTTCTTTGCAATGCTGTGAGATGGAATACACTTTTATAGATTAGACCACATTTCTGCTTTGGGGATTTTGACAAAAGTAGCCATCAATCTAACTGGCTGGAAGGTTGGGGTTTGAAGTTGTTCTAACTAGATACCTATAGCTTACTTCTACAGAATATTTAGGTATAATCTTTCTTAATATGTGTATTACATTTCATTTTTAAACATGAAATTTTTTATTATTGAAAGATTGTCTTTCAGAGGGAAACATTTCAATAGAAACATGTTGATCACACAGAAGTGTACGTCTACATATTATATTGTTCTGTAGCCTTTGATTAAATTTTGTTTCAGGGGTAACTCATGTTATTGTACAAAACACATTACTAGATAGCGTGATTTCTACTAACATTTGTGAGAGAAATACTCACACATATACAGAGACAGCTCTTCTAGACATATGCATACATACATACACACATGTGCGCATGAATATATTTTTAAATATAAAAATGTTTATACAGTATATTAATTTTCAGCAATAGAGATGCATAGAGTAAACATTATGCATAATTCCACATATTAAATCAATGTTATTGTATATACATTTAAGCAGAGGAAGAGGCAGAAACAGAGGCAAATTGAGCTCTATGAGTTTGAGGCCATCCTGCTCCACATAACAAGTTCCAAGTCAAGGATACATGTCAAGATGCAAAAAAAAAAAAAAAGTAAAAGTAAAAGAAACCAAAATTTTTTATTTTAACCATCAAATAGCATCGTAGTTTCAAATTATTGCCATTGTCACTTCAACTGTTACAGTGATAAGGATGACAAGTAATTGTATGATCCAATCCAGTCTAATCCAGAGGGCAGTAGAACTACCAAAGTGGAATCCAGTAGGCAGCATCTTTACTTATTCAGAATAATTTCAGAGTGGCTTGCAAAATTATCAACCCTAAACACACCAAGACTCTTAATTTCAACCATGGCTATTGTTTTTCTGTAGAGTTAGATTATTCTAAAAGAAAGTATGTATACAAATACATATGTATTTATACATTATTTTACAGACTAGTTGGGAAATCTTTGTACTTTTCTGGTTGATAATTGCTATCATATTCTTACTGTAAAGCAAGAACTAAATAAGTATATGGGCTATTTAGATGCTGTGCCACAAAGCTCCTGCTCTGGGTAGATAAAGTAGAACATGTGTCTGTCTTTCTAGGAGATGAGATGGGGGGTGCCATTCATTTCCATTTCCATGTGCAAACCTGAGGGAGCTGAGGGAGGGAATGAATTCTGGCCTCACCAGCAGGCTCCCAGCCAGGAATATTTCTACAGACCATCATCAGCACACCCCTTGTGCCAGCTGGAGTGAGAGTCCTGCCCTTAGACTCATTACTGATGCTATAATAACTTGTAATGGCTTAAGCTAACTTAATTTTCTGAGACCCCTGCTGTAATTCTTCAAATAAATGTTCTACGTTGTTTTGAAATTTTGCCAAAATCAAAAAAGGCCCATTTCTTGTTAGATAGTTCCTTAATAGTTAATTGGCTTTTTTTTCCCTGATAGAATGAGAGCAAATTACAGAATGCTAATCAAAATAAAAAAATTTAAAAGCATATTTTTAAGTATCCTTTTTGGATTTTTTTTTCAGAACAATAGAGGTTAGCAAAAAGGTTTGCAACAGTTAAGTTTATGATTCACCATGTAGCAATTACTTCAAAGGGGGGGGGGGGTATTTTCTTTTTCTTCTGTAGGTATCCAAGAGAAAGAAGTGCTTGAAAGTAGAAAAAGTCTATTACATTTCCCCCTTCTGAACCATTGAAAAGAAGTCTGGTATAAAACAAACATTCAAATAAAGCAAGCAAACAACAGTGTCCTGATTACGAACAGGATTAGAAGAAAATACCACCATTTGCTAATAAAAGGGGCATGAATAAAGCATTTACTGGACATGAACAACAGAGGCCGCTGACTGATTTTAATTCCAAAGTGTGGATGAGTGGTGAAGCGGACTCCCACAGGGAATGACCCCCCCACCCCCCAGACTGGATTAGGCACAAACCACAAGCAAACACCTGGTTACACAAAGAGATCCTTTGTTAAGCAGTGAAGGAAAGTTAAAAGTGGCGGCTTTCTGACTCTGGCAGAAAAACAGCAGCAAATATCCTTGCAGGTCTAATTTTTAAGTGGCAGAAAAGGGGAAGTGTGTTAGAATGGGCTAGGATGCAGTGTTAAAGAAGCTAGGGGTTGAGGGAGAAGGGGAAGGGGACAAGAGAAAGGAAGAAAAGACATTTACCCTGGAGGCACAAAGACAGTTTTTGGAAACAGGAGACAATCGCATATAGGGAAATGTCAGTTTATAAAGGTAAAATGAGAAACCCCTTCCTAGGGTGAGATGAGGTGTTTCATTTTAATTGGGGGATATTAATTAGGTGAATCAAAGGGGGCTACTAATTGCTGGACTTCAATACTTTAGTAACTGGAACTTGGTGGTCATCTTCAGGACGAGGAAGTGACCAAATAAGGGAACAGACCTTGATGGTTAGCTTTAAGAATATACACTAATGGTTTTTTTTTTTTTTTTTTTTTTTTTTTTTTTTTTGGTTTTTCGAGACAGGGTTTCTCTGTGGCTTTGGAGCCTGTCCTGGAACTAGCTCTTGTAGACCAGGCTGGTCTCGAACTCACAGAGATCCACCTGCCTCTGCCTCCCAAGTGCTGGGATTAAAGGCGTGCGCCACCACCGCCCGGCCACACTAATGGTTTTGAGCAAGGCAGAGGGAATAGAAGAGAAGGGCAAGGCCTGCCAGTTCCATTCTTGCCAGTCTTAAGCTGTTCACAGTCCCTTTCAGTGGTGACTTTATGATGTCTATAGATTTTCCCTTAGTATACCCAGTAGCTTCCTCAATGCTGTCCAAAGCATAAATTTTCAATTGCTTTTTTGAGCACCAATTTCCCTTCAAATCCTGCATCTGGCATCATGTAGTAGGGATCTGACTCTTCTGTAATCCAAAAAGCACATGATTTAACACTGGAATCTATAGATGAAATGAAACCCATAATTTCAAGACCTACAGTTTTCTTATGGAATCAAATAGTTTGTTTCCTGAAGATGTTCTTGTTTGTTTGTTTGATTTTTGTTCACAAGTCTATGTGTGTGTCTGTGTGTGCACACATGTATATAAACTCAGGACCCTGAACATGCTAAATCTTTGCTTTTCGTGGTTGATATAAAAATATAACTATGAAAGAAAGCCCCAATTGTGTTTATTTACTTATTATTTGTTCAATTTTAATTTTCAATTTGATTTTTAAACAAATGAAAATTAGTGCTGGTTTTATCAGCATATGTGTTAAAATTGGAAAATAACAAAGAAATAATTGCTAAGCCAGACAAGAATAATCTATACCATCTGAAGTAAAATTTACTATAGAAATATCCAAACTAATAAACTCTTTTCATGAAGGAGTGGGAGACATGATTCAGTGTGTACAGGTATTGGCTGCTTTTCTAGAGGACCTGGGTTCAGTTCCCAGTAGCTACATGGCAATTCATCACAGTCTGTAACTAAAAACCCATGCTGTCTTGTTCCCTGCTTCTGGCATCCACAGGTACATAAGTGGTGCACAGATATCCATGAAGTTAAAAGAACTATACACATAACACAAACTAAAAGTAATGAAATCAAAGCTCCTTCTAGATTTTGTGAAGTATGTATCTACAAATAGTGGAGGTAAATGTAGCCCTGTAAACCAGGAAGGCAGATTTAGATTATAATCACTCCATGAAAAGTGCTTGTGTAAAAGCAACAACTGTGGTCAAGAAATAAATACTAACTAGAAATTAAGGCAAATGCATTTGACTAAAAAAGTATTCTTTTTTAGCAGTAAGTCTCCTAGGACGTACAGCCAGAAAGCCAGTAACGGCAGAAAATTAGCAGTCATTAAATGTCTATCTACACACTATTCCTCACAGTCTATGTGGACAGATCCCTCCTACCTATCAAGTTGTCAATTAGAAAGGCACCTGTGATGTTGTATAGAAGCAATCAGTAAAGAAGCCACTTGTATTACTTATGCAAAATCAGAAAGCTTTGTGTGTTTAAAAATCCTGTACTTGGTAATTGGGAAATACAAAAGAGTAGAGTCCTGTTAAGTCTGCAGCAGTCACACGAATAACTGGAGACATAGTACATTGTGACAAATATGTGAGTCTTTATTTAATAAAGATGAAGTGACAAAATGTCCCTTCTGTATGTATGTCCTTTCAAGAACAATAATTAGTTCATTGTGCAATTTGAATATCTTAAGTCAAGTTTACATTTCACAGTGAATTTCAATATTGCTTTAATGACTATTGTAATGAAATCATTAAATCTGAAAGCCAATATTAATTTATCTGAAAACTCAGTAAATTACATTGGAAGATGAGACAGAATAGTTTAATATTATCTATTTGATTATTCCATAACCCATGTTCTGTTTCTTCTAGCTAAATTCTTATTTTAGTGATAATTACTTGAGACTGCAGTGTACTGTAGTGTAGTGACTCCTCAGTGGGGAAACACTGTGATTATTCATGCTTTACTTTGTTACATTTACAGCACAGAATAATTTGCATGTAAAGTTTTGTGTATGGAGTAATAAAAATCAAATATTTTAACAGGTTCAGATAGTGGTTTCATTGCAGTGTACTTTTAGAAGATATTTAAGATCAAGGGTTATCGGTAATGAATCATACTCAATGTACATATCTTGTTGAAAAGATATAGCTGATCAATTTCCCTATTTATAATTGATTAATTTTAAATTAATCCTTGTAATGTGCTGATCCATTAACATGCACACACATGCATACACATATCTATACACACATACACATGAACACATACACACACATACACCTCACAGTATGTATATATAAAATGTATAGTGATTCATCATAATGACAGCTGTTGTTCTGATGCTGTTTACTGTAAAAGAAATACTAGTATATTTACTTCTAAAATAATAGAAAATAAATGCAACAATGTATACAAATATATTTATTTTATATTTTGCCTTTCTAACAAGCTGAATGAACTTTGCTTCCTTCTATAATATTGAAACAAAGAATTTTTTCAAATTAAGAAACAGAGACTCTAGGATTAATACCTTCGCTTTCCAGAATTTTTATTTAAAGGCAAATGATATAAATATTAATGATTGACAACTGTTTATAATTTTGAATTAAACTGTTTTTGCAAGTTCAATTAATTTGAAACAAGAAAAAGGCAAATTCCTGGAAGGCATTTTGAGTGCTCCGGGCTTAGACTTAGTGATTAAAGCCTGCCTGATCTCCATGGTGTCATTTTAGAAGACTTGTTTTGTTTGAACACTTGCCTTGTTTTTAGGACTCTGAAGTTGAAGGTTGTTAACACATATGGTATATCATATAATCTCTGGCAAGTGGATAGTAGCCAAATAAGTAAATGCATAGATTTGTTGACATAGTGAAAGTAATTTTTATTTAAACATAAGTAAAAATCAACCCTTATGGAAGTTGAGAAGTAGACAAGATAATCAGTGAGAAAGCATTGCTCTGGAACACAGTAATATGGGGGCCATGGCAATAAGTCTTGGGTTACAGAAAAAACAATTCACCTGGTAAGGAGCGTCTAGAAAGGGCAAGCGAGACATTCAGAAACATGGTTGTTTCTGACAGGTTGGGACCAGGTAAAATCAAGATGGTGAGAGTGATGCGCTGCTGACAGTATCCAAGGGCAAGAGAACTCTGAGTCATTGCAGGTGAAGTTCCCATTGGGAAGTCACTGATTATACACTATAATGCTAAGAAAGAGAGTAATTTCTATGTTGTTAGTATTAATACATCTGGAGGCACCACAATCCCTGACTTCAAACTCCACTACAGAGCTACAGTACTGAAAACAGCCTGGTACTGGCATTCTAACAGACAGTTTGAACAATGAAACCGAATCCAAGACCCGGATATTAATCCACACACCTTCGAACACCTGATTTTTGACAGAGAAGCAAAAAATATCAAATGGAAAAAAGAAAGCATATTTAACAAATGGTGCTGGCATAACTGGATATCAACATGTAGAAGAATTAAAATAGACCCATATCTATCACCATGCACAAAATTCAAGTCCAAATGGATCTAAGACCTCAACATAAAGCCAGACACACTGAACCTTATAGAGGAGAAAGTGGGAAATACACTTGAACGCATTGGCACTGGAGACTACTTCCTAAATATAACCCCAGTAGCACAGACACTGAGAGAGACAATTAATAAATGGGACCTCCTGAAACTGAAAAGTTTCTGTAAAACAAAGGACGCGGTCAACAAGACAAAACAATAGCCTACAGAATGGGAAAAGATCTTCACTAATCCCACATCAGACAGAGGTCTGATCTTCAAACTATATACAGAACTCAAGAAATTGGTCATCAAAAAAACAAATAATCCAATAAAAACAATGGAGTACAGACCTAAACAGAGAACTCTCAACAGAGGAATCTCAAATTACTGAAAGACACTTAAGGAAATGTTCAACATCCTTAGTCATCAGAGAAATGCAAATCAAAACAACTCTGAGACCACCTATAAGAATTGCCACGATAGAAAATACTGATGACAACTTATGTTGTAAATGTTGTGGTATAAAGGGAACACTTTTGCATTGCTGGTGGGAATGTAAGCTGATGAATATCTTAAATATCACCATAGAACCTTCATCCAACAACTGATGGAAGCAGAGGCCGAGACCCACAGCAGAACACTGAACTGGGCTTCCAAAGTCTAGTTGAAGAGTGGAAGGAATGAGGATATGAGCAAAGAGGTAAAGAGCATGATGGGTTCACCCACTGAAACACTTTACCTGAGCTAATAGGAGCTCACCAACTCCAGCTGAATTGGGAAGGAACAAGCATAGGACCAAATAGTTCCTCTGAATGTGGATGACAGTAGAGTTGCTGGGGCAGACTGAGGGGCCACTGGAAGTGGCACCAGGAATTATCCCTAATGCATGCACTGGCTTTTTGGGATCCTATTCTATTCTCTTTTCATGTATGCCTGGCTCAGTCTAGATATAGTAGGGAGGGCCTTAGACCTTCCTTAAAGAAATGTGCCTTACCCTCTCTGAGGATTGGATGGGGATGGAATAGGAGATTATATTTAGGGAACGGGAGGAAGGGAGGGAGTGGGACATGGATTGGTATTTTTTAAAAAATCTAATAAAAAATAATCTAATAAAAGAAAGAGAACAAAGTTAAAGAAAAATGTTTAAATAACACATCAAACCCCACACACTAATAGTGGGACAGTTGAACACTGCACCCTCACCACTGGACAGGAGTTCCAGACAGAAACTTAACAGGAAATAATGGAAATAACAAAAGTTATCACTGAAATGGGTTCATCAGACACCTATAGAACATTCCACCCAAGCAGAAAAGAATATACCTTCTTCTCAGTACCTCATGGAGCCTTCTCAAAAATTGAACACACGCTCAGTAACAAAGCAAA
This sequence comes from Chionomys nivalis, assembly GCF_950005125.1. Classification (NCBI taxonomy): domain Eukaryota; kingdom Metazoa; phylum Chordata; class Mammalia; order Rodentia; family Cricetidae; genus Chionomys; species Chionomys nivalis. Next base: position 33,210,479 of record NC_080097.1, on the reverse strand, counting down.
CCTCAACTGATACAAAAAATTGTAATAACACCCTATATCTTATTAGATCACCATGCTTAAAGTTAGAATTCAACAGCAACACTAATTGAAGAAAGCTCATAAATCCATGAAATTAAACAATGCTTAAATGAATCAAGAAAGAAAAAATTAAAGACTTCCTAGTATTCAATGAAAATGAATACACAATATACCCAAACATATGGAACACTTTGAAAGCAGTGCTAAGAGAAAAGTTCACAGCACTAAGTGCCTATATAAAGAAAGTGGAAGTATCTCACAGTAGCGACTTAACAGCACACCTGAAAGTTCTAAAACAAAAAGAAACAGATGCACCTAGAAGGAGTAGATGCCAGGAAATAATCAAATTGAGTGCTAAATTCAATAAAATAGAAACAAAGAAAGCAATACAAATGATCAATGAGAAAAAGAGTTGGTTCTTTGAGAAAATCAACAAGAGAGACAAATTTTTATGCAAACTAACCAAAAGGCAGAGAGAATATGAAATTAACAAAATCAGAAATGAAAAGGGGGACATAAAAGACACAGAGGAAATTCAGATAATCATCAGATCGTACTTCAAAAACCTGTACTCTACAAAATTGAAGAATTTAAAGGAAGTGGACAATTTTCTTGATAGGTACCACATACCAAAATTAAATCATGAAAAGATAAATAATTGATATAGACCTATAACTCCTAAGGAAATAGAAGAAGTCATCAAAAATCTCCCATCCAAAAGATTCCAGGGCCAGATGGTTTCAGCACAGAATTCTATCAGAATTTTAAAGAAGAGCTAATACCAATACTCCTCAAGTTGTTCCACAAATAGAAACAGAACGGATATTGCCAAACTCTTCTTATGAGACAATCATTACCCTAATACCTAAATCACACAAACATGTAACTAAGAAATAGAATTACAGACCAATCTACCTCATGAATATTGATGCAAAAAATACTCAAAATACTGACAAACTGAATCCAAGAACACATCAGAAAAATCATCCACCATCATCAAGTAGGTTTCATCCCAGAGATGCTGGGAGGGTTCAACATACAAAAATCCATCAATGTAATCCACCATATAAACAAACTGAAAGAAAAAACACCACATGATAATCTCATTAGATGTGGAGAAATCTTTGACAAACCCAGGTGATTTGTAACATGAAACAATGCTGAGAACCATGGGCAAAACAAATCCTTCCAAATTTATTATTGCCCTTAGTTGTGTTTGAAATGAATTTGAAAATTTAGTTGCTCTTGAGAAATTCTAGGAACATTGTCCACTATTTTGTTTACACATAGAACAGAGTCCAAGTTGGAAAAACTCAATAGTAAGCGAACCTCTGCAAAGGACTCTGAAAGCTTCTGTTACTTTTCCTAGTTCCTGTACCTTTCGATGACATGGCCAGAAGCCACTCTGGTGACAATTTTAAAGCTGTCCTAGAAAAACAGTACATTTTTTTCAAATTATCTATTTTTCTACATTCTAAATAAAAAGTCAAAAGGAAGCTATTATGTTTATATTTTAAGAAAAATATTTCATGATTTTAATACATATTTATATAATTAATTATGATGATTATTAATATTATTATTAAATTCAAGGCATTTAAGGTGTTAAATACCTTGCTTGTTTTGAATTGAAGAAAACATGTATGTTTTTCTTTCCTTTCCTGTTTAGAAAAACACTGTGATTATAGAATCTGTAGATATAACTATAGCTCTCATCCAGAGATGGGAGTTCATGATTTATTCAGATCTCTAAAGATAAAGAATCATCAATCTATGAGGAAAATTCAGATTATCAGTTATTCTAAGGGTACAGGGAACATTCTTTGCATTTAGCTGTTCATCTCAATGACATTCCTGGAGGGAGCCGTTTGATCGCTGATTATTATTTGAAATGGCAGGAGGCAAGCAACTTCAAAAGAAGAAGCTTCTTCAGTCTAAACTAATAGTCTTAGGAAGAAGCTTCTCATTCAAAAAATTTCTAAATCTGGTGACTGTGAACATAGGAGTTTGTGAGATAATATAGAAGGATACAAATTATGAAAGAAAGGACTAAAGTAGTAATATCTGTGTAACAATACACAGAAAGAATACCAACTGAAATAAAATAGATGTTAATAAATCATAAAATAGTTTCAAGAGAGTGGGGAGTCTTATCCTGAAAAGACTCAGTACAGGTCCCTTTAAAAATATAAAACATCCATTCTTCCCAATGAGGGTTCCAAAAAGTAGAGGGACATCAATTAACACCAACGCAGACAAATTATTCCTCCTGCCAATGAAACCCTTTAGTTTTTATTTCCACACAGATAAACATTCTAAATCAAAGGAATCTATGAAACAGACTTCAGGAATACCAACAAACTGACAACAGTAACCTGTTTGAGCTTCCAAACACCAAAAATTAATTCGCAATCAAACACAACGAATCTGAAGTGTTCGGTGTCCTCATCCAGGTTGTTTCAGGTGACTTCCCTCCAGCCTTGGTCACGCATTCAGCATGCACGCTGCTCTGCACATGCAGTCATCCCACATGGTGCCCATGAGCTCTGTCTGACCCACCTGGTCTCAGAGCTAAGACTACTTTGTTATGAAGTCCTGCTCTACAGTCAACATTTTACGCTCTTATGCAAAATCAGAGTTTATGAAACAAGACTTTTAATGTTTTCCTCAGCAGGGAAGCATCACATTCATGTGCTTTTTTATTATACTTTTGATATATTGCTTTATTGATTAAAATATGTGCCATTTGCATTGATGACTTGGATTTTGTAAAAATCTATTAACTGAATTTTGGCGTGGGGTAAGGACAGAGTTTTCACAAATTTCTGAAAAGGTCCTAAGCATACTGCCATTACCATTTATTCATATTACCATAAAGTAACATTCTCAGTATATTAAATCAGAAGATCAAAAGGCAGTTTGAAAAACACAGAAGATATTTTATGTCCTCTTGTGTCAAATATCCAACAATATGTTAATTCTATTTATTAGTATGCAACTTTACTCTCAACAAAAATAAATGGTAATATTATACATATAGGAATAAATATTTTAAAATAAAGTTCTCAAAATTTATCATCCGTAAGTATTTTATTTGTATACCTATTTTATATAACTGTGTGTCTGAGTTCTAAAAACTTGTCTTGGTATGAAATAGTCAAACCTAGAAAATATTTAGAAAGTCTTGTTTTAGATTCTCTAATATTATAGACTATTTTACTACTGAAAAACTTTAACCACAACATGCAATAAAGTTGTAAAATCTGCTGAGAAGTGTTCAGTTGCGGTTACCAGCATGTGTACTGGAATCATTTAAATAAAAGTTATCAGGTTACACTTTGGTTGTTCACATGAAATAAATATATACCTATGTTGAGGGAGCTGCGGGCCTCTTCCCACAGCCCGGCTCCCGCATGGTTAGCTTTATACCCGAAATAACAACACACGCTTGTATTCTTTTAAACACTGCTTGGCCCATTAGCTCTAGCCCTTACTGACTAATTCTCATATCCTGATCAACCCATCTCTAATAATCTGTGTAGCATCAGTCTTACCGGGAAAAATTCAGCATGTTTGACCTGGCGGCTGGCTGCATCACGTCTGCTCTGGAGAGTAGCAGCATGGCATCTGAGCTCACTTCCTCTTCCTCCCAGCATTCTATTCTGTCTACTCTGCCCACCTAAGGGATGGCCTATCAAATGGGCCAAGGCAGTTTGTTTATTGACAAATGACCTTCCTCCATCATACCTATATACCACCAGCCTTTCTCTTCATCTTATGTCTGTGATTCGTGCCTATTCCAAATGCTAAAGTTTTCAGGAAGACAAATATATGAGGCCTAGAATTGAAAGCAAAACTACCGACCATTTAACTTCATGAACATTGCTAGTAAGTGCAGCTATATCTGAGGGACTTTTTAGTGATTGCCATTAGGAAATAAAACAAGTAGTAATTGCAAAATATTTGTATTGGTCACAGATGAAATGAACACTAATGTTTTAAATCTTATATCCAGAAAGAAGTTGTAATATGAGAATTCTCATAGCTGTGAAATATTTTCATGACTGTTCAGTTTACTACCAAACCCTTGTATTCTAATGACCTGCTCTTTACACTGTTTTAACAGCTGAGAATGCACTAAGGACTATGAAAGGAATAAGAAAGGTGGAAACTACTTGGAGCCGTGACTTCTCTGAGCTCTATCTATATATAGAGGAACCACCAAAAGATAGGAAATGACCAATTAAGAGATAAAAATTGAATATGCTCCTTGGATTTTAGCTATAAAATTCCTCTGTGCTTCCGTGTATTCTGTCACATTTCTTTAGTAAGTATTCCTTGACGATATAATGAATAATAATTTGTTGCTTGTTCTACTATTCTTTAGTAATTTCATCATATTCAACATTATACCTTGCAAATATCTATTATGTAATCATTTAGAATCTTCCACTCTTCAATTGGACTTTGGGAGCTCAGACCAGAACTTCACTGTGGGTCTCTTCTGTTTCCATCAGTTGCTGGATGAAGGTTTTATGGTGACATTTAAGGTAGTCATAAATCTGACTACAGGGCAAGGCAAGTTCATGTACCGCGTTCACTATTGCTTAGAGTCTTATCTGGGGTCATCCTTGTGGATTCCTGAAATTTCTGTAGTTTCAGATTTCTTGCTATCCCATAATGGTTACCGCAATCAAAATATTTCTTTCCTTGCTCTCATCTCTGTTCTTCCTCCATCTCAACTATTTTGTTCCCTCAAGTTCTCCTCCTCCATTCCTTGTTGCCCCACTTCCCCTTCCACCTTCCAGTCTCCCCACTGCCATTTACCTAATTTTGTCAGGAAAGGTTATATATTTCCTGTTCCCAGGGGTATCTATACATCTCTTGTATTCTTTTGGTTATGCTTGCCTCTGTAGTTCCTAATCATTTATTTAGATTTTCCATTTCCAGAAATCCCTCAGTTTGTGATTTTTTTATTGTCTATATTTCAGTCTTCAAGTTTTGAACTGTTGTAACTGTTTGCATCATCTGCTTGATTACTTTTTCTTGGTTTTCTTGGGTTCCTTTGCGAGATTTATTGATGGCTTCCAAATTTTTGTTTGTCTTTTTCTCCATTTCTTTAAGTAAATTTTTCATTTCCTCTTTAATGGTCTCCATCATCCTCTTAAAGTTATGTTTAAAATAATTTTCTTCTACTTCTTCTTGGTTAGGATGATCAAATCTTCCTGTTGTTCTGGTGTTGCCATATTGCATTTTAGGTTGTTGAATAAATTCTTGCATTGGCACCTACCCATTTCTTCTTCCAGTTTGTGCCAGCAGTGTCTTTGCCTCTTGGTCCAGTCCTTGAAGTGGCTGTCTGTGTCTTTGGAAACTGTTCTTAGTCTTCTCTGTACTGTCACTGTCTGTGTCTCAGGTAGCCACTTGGGCCTCTCTTTGACTGCTCTCTTGGTTTATTCTCTTGGTCCACTCTGTGCAGTCACAGTCTATGTTTCAGTGTAAAAGGAGGGCCTGCTTGTTCGTCCCAGCTGTCCAAAACCAAAATAATCACACAGAAACTATATTAATTAAATTACTGCTTGAGTCATTATCTCTAACTTCTTATTGGTTAACTCTTATATTAATTTAACCCATTTCTATTAACCTGTATTTGGCCACGTGACAGTGGCTCACAGGCAATGTCTCAGCATATCTGACTCGGGCTGCGGCTCCATGGCCTGACTCTGCTTTCTTCCTCTCAGATCTCAGTTCCGTCTTCTCCGCCTACCTAAGTTCTGCCCTATCAACAGGTCCAAATCAGTTTCTTTGTTAACCAATGAAAGCAATACATAGACAGAAGGACCTCCTACACCACTTCAGATTTCCTTTCTTGGTCCTCTCTGTGTTGTCACAGTCTGTGATTCAGAGTTTTTCTGAGATTGCAGGGGATAGGAGGGTTCGGGGGCAGAGTGGGACTGGTTGTTTACATGTTCTGATAGATGGGATGAAGGTGTTATAACAGTCAACCTGCAGGAAACTTGCCTGCTATCTGGCTAAAGAAGCTGAGGCAGGTAAGGAAGGGGCCTGGGGTTTTGCCCCTGTATGGAGGGCTTAGAAAGTGGTGCGCCCCACTGGGTGGGTGGTCACTCACCTCTTGGTCCTCTTTGTGTAGTCACAGCCTGTGTTTCAGAGTTTCTCTGAGGTTGCTGAGGATAGTCAAAGGCAATGCTTTATAATATATACTGCAGTATTATTTGGTTGGTTGGCAGTGAGTTTTTCCTACCTCATCTTTAAGAGCATCTGGGTTGGCCATATTTTATATATCACTGTGTGTCTCATCAAAATTATCCATAATTTCACGAATTAGTCAATACAGGATGAAGCTTAATATGCTGTTGCAAAAGTAGATGAAATTATTAATTGTAGTTTCTATGTCTCAGTATCTCTTAGCCGTTTAGAGTTTTTTTTCCTTTTTTATTTCTTTTTTCTATTTTTCAAAACTCAATTCACTATCATGCTGAATATCAAGAGCTGGAGGCCTTCTGTTTTGGGAATTTTCCCTACTTCCTTCAATGTATTAGATATGTATTTATACATACACCAACTTAAGTATATGTTTGATAAACATTATTTCTATATGATTCAATAAACTACTTTTAGAAAATACCTTAAGATAACAATAGTGTTTTAATCCAATAAAGCAAGGTAGATTATTTGGTCTTTAAGTTTATATTACAGATGAGATGATAAACTTGTCCTAATGAATTATTACTTTTAGAGATTATAGACTAAATAAAAATGTTAACATTAAACAAAATAGTGAGAGAAACAACTGATGAAAATTTTGTCTGAAAATTGCCATATTCAAATATAATTATTTGTATGCTAATAAAATTTTAAATTATGGTGACTACTCTAAGCATATGAAAATCCATAAATTTTCATATTATAAAATGTCATATAAAATTAACTTACTCTAGAAGATTTGAAGAAGATATTGAATAACACTGACCCACATCCTCTTATTTAGCATATAATTTTAATATGGTTTTACAATATTAATGTATTAGGTGGAAAAGTCTTAACAATATCATAAAATCAATAGCTATTAACTCTTTGAATACTATCTACCAGACTCTGCTTATTTTCTGTAAGTCCATTCTATATTTACAGAAGGGAAGCTTTCTTTCTGAAAACACAATCAATCATCATAAAAACTATTCTACATCATAAATACCACTTCACCATTTAGAATACTTTAATTACACGATCCCCTCAAGCTTTATTCTGTTTTTATTAAGTAGATCTAAGTGTGTAATTATCTCCAATTATGTCTGCTATAACCTCTGTCATGAGCATTCGACATTGTTCACTATACTTAATATTTAATATATACACATGCTTAAATATAAATTAAATCTCATAATTTAAACACAAAATAATATAGGTTAATGCAAAGATGACAGAAATTATGTCTTAATTAACTATATGCTAAAATAATACATTGAGTTTCATTGAAGGATATATAATATTGAAATAACCTTTACTTGTTTCTCATTGGTTTTAGTGTTGCTCTTCAGTGCCTCATAATTGGATCTGAATTCTCTATTTATTGGATGGTTCTATTATATACAATAAGGAAGAATATTCCTTTTGTCAAATGTGCCTTGATGATCTAAGGCAAGTGAATTCTTTTCCTTCTTCACACTGAAAAAAAATAAAAACAATAACAAAAATAAGTCTTTTACTTTTGCGTCTCACAGTCATTCATGTTCTGCCAACAGGGAATGAAGAAAAGTACAGATTATTTTAGTGTAAGTTGCAATGAGACTTTGAACCTTTCAGACAAAATGAGAACTCAGAGGAAAAGGTAGGTGGGTCAATTCTTCAGTAGGTTTATTAGAGCAGAGTCTTCAGGAAATAGGACCTGACCACAGGTGAAATGTGCTAAAGACAAATGGCTTGTTGGTTTAGGTTCTTTGCTGCTTTTCTGAGTGTTCCTATCTTCTCAGTACAGAGAATGTTGTCATACATAAGGTTGTGAGCATTCTGCAAACCATGTATTCCTAGCTCAGCATTACAGCTCTGACTTAACCATTGCTTGGGGATTGATTTGCATTTCTTTTGTTTCTTGTGTCCAGACTGTAGCCAGTGCAACCTGAACTAGATAATTTATAATATAAAGAAATGGAAAAGAAAGAAAAGAGACTCAAAAACAAAAGCAGGAAAAGACATGGAAACAACCATGATTTGGATATCATCAATTGATTCCCCCAAAATGTTTGAGAAACTCAAAAATCCATACTCAATTAATGTATCATGAATTTGTTAACTTTTGATGCATGTGATCTCCGTCCCTAAAACATCTTTAAAAAGCCACCTACAATCTTGATGTCATATATATTTCTAATGGAAATGAAGTATACATTACATAAAAAGTCATATTGGCCACAAACAATAATCATAATCCTTAAACAAATGTGATCCAATAAAGAATGCTATAAGTGCTAATTGTATAGCTAACAGATATCACAGTTTTTGGAACTAGACACCAACAAACTCTCCCCTCCCTTGACCTTAGCAAAGGCAGTATTTCCCTGACTTCACTTTGGTTTGGAACACTGTGGTCTTAACTCTGAATGGGAGTAGTACTAGATTTCTTAGTCATTTTTTATTACATAGTTGATGAGAGACCTTTTGCAGGAATTATGTTTCCATTTTGTTATATGTGCTCCAGGAAGATATTTCTATCTTTAAAATAAATTCAGAAACTTGAACCATGTCCCTAATGCTTCACAAATAGTTGAAATACTCTTTAATCATGGGGACAAAACCTACTACCACTTAGAGTATTTTCTCCTGTTTTCTACCTGCCTGATTCTTCTATCTGTTTCCACTTTCATCTTCCTCTCTCTAGTCCTGTTTTCTTTTTTCAGTCCTTTTTCTCTCTCTGGTGCCATGCAAACCTGAATTTGATACCCTAAATTCTTACATAGAAAGAAGACTTCTAAAGGTTGTCCTCTTACATTCACAGATGTACTGTGGCATGGACAAACACATACACACGCTCACGAACAACACACACACACACTTACACACCATACACAGACACACAGACACACACACAAACAATTGTTATACAATGGACCTAACAGAAGTCTGTTCCTGTCAGAATCGTGGACGTTCATTTTATTCAGACTTGGAAGAACCAGTCTTCCAGTAAATATCACAGACAACCAACCTCCATTCTATATCACTTGAACCTGTACGAGACATTAAAGCTAGACAGAGGAAAAGGGTAGAAGCAGAATCATTTGAAAAGCTGGCAGCTCTAAAGCATTTGAGAATATGATGCTATAGGGACCAATTTGCATTGCATTAAGAGGAAGGACGGCTATGTTAGTGTCCTATTATTTTTATTTGCTGAGTTAGAAGTTGAATGACATTCAGAAAATGAGGTGCTGCTTTCTTCAAAATAAAAACCACAGAAATGTTCCGATGACCTACACTATTTTAGTCAGCATCCCTTTCAAATGCCTGCCACTCCAGTCACATTCTCTGCCAGAAACCTGGAGAACAACTCTATTACAAACACTGAAAGTCGTAAGTGTTTCTTGGAGAATCCCTCATGATTTTGAATATACTGTTAGAGTAGTTCAAAACAGATATAACTTTGTGTGTGTGTGTGTGTGTGTGTGTGTGTGTGTGTGTGTGTGTGTGAAAGAGAGGAGAGAGAGGGGGGAGGGAGGGAGGGAGGGAGAGAGACCTGTTGCTAAAAACAGGGTCTTCTGTATCCAGGACTTGCCTGAAAGTTGTTACATAAAAAGATTGACCTTGAACTTTTAATCCGTCTGACTCTGCCTCCTAGATACCAGAATCACTTAGCAAGATACTGTATCTGGTTCATACATATTTGCAACTGTTTAGAAAGTCATACTTTTTCAATGGCCCTTGTCACAGTGACATTGCCAAATCAGTTTTTTTTTTTCTGACAGACAAGATATAAGGTCAGTTTTTCAGTGTCTAACACTTCACTGTGCCTATATTCAGCAGGTACTAATGCTCTTTTTCCTTAAAAAACATATAGTTTTTCTTTTAACTGTCTCTTAAAATATACTCCTTTTATTATTATACCTCTTGTTTATTTGTGCATATGTCTTGGTGTATGTGTGGAGGTCAAAAGATACCTTGCAGGAGTTGTTTGTCTTCTTTCATGTAGGTCACAGAGAATGACCTCATATTGTTACCCTTGGACAGCAAGTACATCAAGCTGGTAAGTTGTCTTGCTAGATCTTAATTGTCTTTACAATGTTTATTTTACTAAATTTCACATAAAACAAGAGGAACTACATTGACGTGTTCATTGGATGTTGTTTTTATATTTACAACGTCATATAACCAGTTAGACCTGTTTCTCTAAGCATTTTAGAAATGCTAAAACTATTTTGTCACTATGTAAAAGTAACTTAATTAATTTTTGCCTATATAGTTGAGTCAGACTTCATGTTGTAAGAGAAAACATGCTGTTTACAACATAAGGAAGGAAATATTTATTTGTTTTCAGGCTTTCAGATTTTTCAGTCCACCCAAGCAGAGTAGACAAGTCGGAGTGGAGCAATTAATATCTTTGTGGCCAAATAACAGAGATAAAGGAAGCTAGGAGGGCCCGTTGTAACCATTGAAAGTATAACTCCAGAAAATTAACATTTCAATCTAATCTCCAGTGCCAAAAGTTTCATCATATCCAATAATAGTCCCACCCTTGAATGACTCAGCACAGGTTCCTGGAGGATATGCTTCATGTTCAAACCATAACATCCCCAGGTTCCCATTACACTATAACCTCTAAGCTACCTTATTTCTGTATAAACTAATTTTTTCTATGCATGTCATATTTTGCTTCTCTGGCTTGGAGTGTAAGCCTTTAAAATGTATGTCTTTGATGTATCAGTATAGCACAGAACTGAAAATAATACAAAAGAATCAGAAGTTTGAAATATTTTCTTGAATTTTTTTTCTTTTTACATATATATTATGAAAAGAGTTTTTTCACACAATATATTCTTTTTTTTTTTTTTTTTTTGCTTTTTCAAGACAGGGTTTCTCTGTGGTTTTGGAGCCAGTCCTGGAACTAGCTCTTGTAGACCAGGCTGGACTCGAACTCACAGTGATCCGCCTGCCTCTGCCTCCCAAGTGCTGGGATTAAAGGTGCGCACCACCACCGCCCTGTCACTGTTTCTTCTCTCTCAACTTACAACCCTTCCAACTTGACATGCTTATATCTCTTTTTTTTAGAAAACATAAAACACTCACAAAGCAAATGAATAAATAAAAGCAAGAAATAAGTAAAAATATAAGAATAGTGCAAAAAACTCATGAGGATATGTTTTTAGAGAAAATGATATACCAATAAAAGACCAATCAGATGAGTATCAAAAACTAAAGAAAGAATCAGGAAGGAAGATTTTAATGCATTTAATTTAATGTCCATAAAGAATGAATCATGATCAGGTTTAGCACACTATACAACACATAGAAATTATATATGTTACCTCAAGACTGATGACACGAGATATAATCCAAATGCTTGAGTGAACTAGAGAGTAAATATGGCTATTAAAGGAAAATATAGAATGGTAAGTGTGAATGAGATTGGTTTGGAGTTGACATTAATGTCAGATATTTACTGACGGGAAAATGTTTTGTTCTCCAAAGCAGCAGAATGGAAATTCTTTTACTTAAAAAATATGAATGAGTGCATGTGTCTGTCTATCTATCTATCTATCTATCTATCTATCTATCTATCTATCTATCTATCTACCTACCTACCTACCTATCATTTATCTTTCTACCTCTGTCTATCCAGTTATCTATCTATCTATCTATCTATCTATCTATCTATCTATCTATCTATCTATCTATGTATCATCTATCTATCTATCTATCTATCTATCTATCTATCTATCTACCCCTGACTATCTATTTATTATCTACCTATCATCTACCTATCATCTATCTATCTGTCTATCATCTATCTATCTAATCTATGCATCTATGTATCTATCTATCATTCATCATTCATCTCTCTGTCTCTATCTTTATCTAATGTTCATGCATATTTATATGTTCTTATTATTTATTTTATGGTTAAATATGAACTTCATTTTACTAATTATGGTACCAAACATTGTTTTCTTCATCTTATTATTTGTATATGTTGTTTAAATACATTTGAAAAAATTTTAATGAAAGTTAGGGTGTGGTCCTTGAACAAGTAGGTAAAAATATAAGACTGTAGAGATAAGAAAGTAAAAGAAACTATGAAGTCATTGAAAGGAAGCTTGTACTTCTACAAAGAAAAAATAGTGGTGATGCATTAGTTTCTTATTTCCTTGTTGTAATACAATACCTGACAGACCAACTTAAGGGAAGAAGAATTTATTTGGGCTGATAGTTTGAGAGGGTGCAATCCACCATGGGAAGGAAGGCCTGCTGGCAGTACTATGAGGCTCCTTGCTTACATCTGGATGAACAAAGAAGTTATAGATAAATAATGATCCTCATCTAGTTTTCTCCTTCTTTTCCCTTTTTATTCAATCCAGTTCCTACATTCAAGATAAATCTAGGCCCTTTCACTAAGGCTACCAACCCAGAGCAGTGAGGGCCTGACTAGAGGGCAGGCCTCAAGGTCCCCGCCAGGGAAAGCGGACCCCCGCTGCTGGGGCTGCAGTCTCTGCTGTGATCTCCTGGACCTGCTCTGCCTGCGCCCTACTTCCCTTTGTCCCTGGCTCATTGGGGCATCCAGGAGTTCCTGTGTAGGTGCCGAGAAGTTTCATCGGGACGGGTGAGTGTGTGCTATCCTGGGGCGGACGGTCCAGGTAGAGAGCACAAACGCCCCTCCCCCAGCTCCTGCTGCAGGGCTTTCTCTCCTACACACCCGCCCCCACCCCCACCCCCAAGCCTGCCTTGTCTGCAAGGTCCTTAGCTGTGGAACAGTTTCCTGCCCTTTCACTAAGGCTACCAGCCCAGACCAGTGAGTGCCTGACTAGAGGGCAGGCCTCAAGGTCCCCACCAGGGGAAGCAGGCCCCTGCTGCTGGGGTTGCAGTCTCTGCTTGTGATCTCCTGGACCTGCTCTCCCTGCCCCCTATTTCCCTTGGTCCCGGGCTCATTGGGGCCACCAGGAATCCCTGCATAGGTGCTGAGAAGTCCCATCTGGATGGGTGAGTGTGTGCTATCCTGGGGCGCACTGTCCCGGTAGAGAGCACAAACGCCCCCCCCCCCCCCAGCTCCTGCTGCAAGGCTTTCTTTCCTACACACCCGACCCCCACCCCCACCCCCAAGCCTGCCTTGTCTGCAAGGTCCTTAGCTGTGGAACAGTTTCCTGCCCTTTCACTAAGGCTACCAGCCCAGAGCAGTGAGTGCCTGACTAGAGGGCAGGCCTCAAGGTCCCCGCCAGGGAAAGCGGGCCCCTGCTGCTGGGGCTGCAGTCTCTGCTGTGATCTCCTGGACCTGCTCTGCCTGCACCCTACTTCCCTTTGTCCCTGGCTCATTGTGGCATCCAGGAGTTCCTGTGTAGGTGCCGAGAAGTTTCATCGGGACGGGTGAGTGTGTACTATCCTGGGGCGGACGGTCCCGGTAGAGAGCACAAACGCCCCTACACTAAGGCTACCCAACCAGAGCAGTGAGTGCCTGCCTAGCGGGCAGGCCTCAGCAACCCCCGAAAGGGAGTGCAGGCACCTCCAGCTTGTACTGCAGTGTCGCCTGTGTTCTACTCGACCCCGCCCGACCCCTTGCATTCGGCCTTCTTTACGCGGGTCATTGGAATACCACGCATCCATGTTTTGGTGTTGAGGAGTTCATCTGGAAGGGAACGGTTCCTGCCCCTACACTGAGGAGATACACCTAGAGAGTTAGTCACAGCAAAGACTGGTCCAAGACATCAGGCCTCTCCTGGCTCCATTTGAAGGAAAAGATGGGCAGGCGCCAATGCAAGAATTCCCCCAACAACTTGAAAGGCAACGTGACATCACCAGGATCCAGGAATACCGAAATGAGAAGTGTACACCCTAATCCAGAAGAATTAGAAGAATTCGACTCAAAAGTGAATTTTATGAAAATAATAGAGGACCTTAAACAGGAGGTGAAAAACTGCCACAACCAATTAGAGATTACAAACAAAAAGGTAGAGGAAATGAATAAATCTCTCAAAGATACCCAAGAAAACCAAGAGAAACAAGAAAAAGTAATCAAACAGGTAAGGGAAACGGTTCAAGACTTGAAGAATGAAGTGGAAGTAATAAAGAAAACACAAACCGAGGGAAGGATGGAGATGGAAAATTTGAATAAACGAACAGGAACTACAGAGACAAGTACCACCAACAGATTACAAGAGATAGAAGAAAGAATCTCAGACACTGAAGATACCATAGAGAAAATAAACACTCTCATCAAAGAAAACAGCATAACCAACAAATTCTCATCACAAAACATTCAGGAAATCTGGGACACAATAAAAAGACCAAACCTAAGAATAATAGGGATAGAAGAAGGAGAAGAAGTACAGCTCAATGGTCCAGAAAATATATTTAATAAAATTATAGAAGAAAACTTTCCCAACCTTAAGAAAGATATTCCTTTGAAGGTCCAAGAAGCATACAGAACACCAAATCGACTGGATCAAAAAAAAACATCTCCTCGTCATATAATAATCAAAACACAAAACATACAGAATAAAGAAAGAATATTAAGAGCTGCAAAGGAAAAAGGTCAAGTTACCTATAAAGGTAAACCTATCAGACTTACACCTGATTTCTCTATGGAAACCATGAAAGCCAGAAGGTCCTGGATAGATATACTGCAGAAACTACGAGACCATGGATGCAAGCCCAGACTACTATACCCAGCCAAGCTTTCATTCACTATAAATGGAGAAAACAAAATTTTCCAGGATAAAAACAAATTTAAACAATACGTAGCCACAAATCCAGCCCTTCAGAAAGTAATTGAAGGAAAATCACAAACCAAGGAGTCCAACAATGCCCACAATAACTCAGACATCTAATGACCCTTCACCAGCACAACTTGAAGAAGGGAAACACACAAACTCTACTACCAAAAGAAGGAAAGAAAGAAAGAAAGGAAAAATGACCGGAGTTAACAACCACTGGTCATTAATATCACTTAATATCAATGGACTCAACTCACCTATAAAGAGGCACAGGCTAAGAGATTGGATACGAAAACAGGATCCAACATTCTGTTGCTTACAAGAAACACACCTCAACCACAAAGACAGACATCTACTCAAAGTAAAGGGCTGGGAAAAGGTTTATCAAGCAAATGGACCTAAGAAACAAGCAGGTGTGGCCATACTAATTTCTAAGAAAGTTGACTTCAAACTAAAATCAATCAAAAGAGATGGAGATGGACATTTTTTACTCATAACAGGAACAATTCACCAGGATGAAGTCTCAATCCTGAATATCTATGCCCCTAATATAAAAGCACCCACTTATGTAAAAGAAACGTTACTAAAACTCAAGGCAGTCATCAAACCACACACACTAATAGTAGGAGATTTCAACACTCCTCTCTCACCAATGGACAGGTCAATCAGACAGAAACCTAACAGAGAAATAAGAGGATTAAGGGAGGTAATGAATCAAATGGACTTAACAGACATCTATAGAACATTCCACTCAAATAAGAAAGAATATACCTTCTTCTCTGCAGCTCATGGAACCTTCTCGAAAATAGACCACATACTCGGTAACAAAGCAAACTTACACAGTTACAAAAAAATATCGGTAACCACCTGTGTCTTATCAGATCACCATGGATTAAAGTTAGAATTCAACAACAATGCTATCCCCAGAAAGCCTATGAACTCATGGAAATTGGACAGTCAACTACTGAACCACACCTGGATCAAGGAAGAAATAAAGAAAGAAATTAAAGTCTTTCTTGAATTCAATGAAAACGAAGACTCAACATACTCAAACCTATGGGACACTATGAAAGCAGTGCTAAGAGGAAAGTTCATAGCATTAAGTGCCCACATAAAGAAAACGGAGAAAGCACACATTGGAGACCTAATAGCCCACCTTAAAGCTTTAGAAAGAAAAGAAGCAGACTCACCTAGGAGAAGTAGAAGACTGGAAATAATCAAATTGAGGGCTGAAATCAACAAAATAGAAACACAGAAAACAATCCAAAGAATCAATGAAACAAAAAGCTGGTTCTTGGAGAAAATCAATAAGATTGATAAACCCCTATCCAAACTAATCAAACGGCGGAGAGAGAATACGCAAATTAACAAAATCAGAAACGAAAAGGGAGACATAACCACAGACACAGACGAAATTCAGAGAATCATTAGATCTTACTACAAAAACCTGTATGCCACAAAATTGGAAAATGCAAAAGAAATGGACACTTTTTTAGATAAGTACCATATACCAAAGTTAAACCAGGACCAGGTGAACAATCTAAATAGACCTGTTAGTCGCGAAGAATTAGAAGTTGTTATAAAAAACCTTCCCACCAAAAAAAGCCCAGGTCCAGACGGCTTTAATGCAGAATTCTACCAGAACTTCCAAGAAGACCTAATACCTATACTCCTTAATGTATTTCACAATATTGAAACAGAGAAGTCATTGCCAAATTCCTTTTATGAAGCTGAAGTTACTCTGATACCAAAACCACACAAAGACACAACCAAGAAAGAGAACTACAGGCCAATCTCACTCATGAACATCGACGCAAAAATACTCAATAAAATACTGGCAAACCGAATCCAAGAACACATTAGAAAAATTATCCATTATGATCAAGTAGGCTTCATCCCAGAGATGCAGGGCTGGTTCAACATACGAAAATCTATCAATGTAATCCATCATATAAATAATCTGAAAGAAAAAAACCATATGATCATTTCATTAGATGCGGAAAAAGCATTTGACAAAATTCAACATCCCTTTATGATAAAGGTCTTAGAGAGATTAGGAATACAAGGGTCGTTCCTAAATATAATAAAAGCAATTTATAGCAAGCCGTCAGCTAACATCAAATTAAATGGAGAGAAACTCAAAGCTATTCCACTAAAATCAGGAACACGACAAGGTTGTCCACTCTCTCCATACCTCTTTAATATAGTGCTTGAAATTCTAGCAATAGCAATAAGACAACATAAGAGGATCAAAGGGATTCAAATCGGAAAGGAAGAAGTTAAACTTTCATTATTTGCAGACGATATGATAGTGTACATAAGCGACCCCAAAAACTCCAGCAAAGAACTCCTTCAGCTGATAAACACCTTTAGTAGCGTTGCAGGATACAAGATCAATTCCAAAAAATCAGTTGCCCTCCTATACACAAAGGATAAGGAAGCAGAGATGGAAATCAGAGAAGCATCACCCTTCACGATAGCCACAAATAGCATAAAATATCTTGGGGTAACCCTAACCAAGGAAGTAAAGGATCTATTTGACAAGAACTTTAAGTCAATGAAGAAAGAAATTGAGGAGGATACCAGAAAATGGAAGGATCTCCCTTGCTCTTGGATAGGGAGGATCAACATAGTAAAAATGGCAATTCTACCAAGGGCAATTTATAGATTCAATGCAATCCCCATTAAAATCCCATCAAAATTCTTCACAGATCTTGAGAGGACAATAATCAACTTTATATGGAGAAACAAAAAACCCAGGATAGCCAAAACAATCTTATATAATAAAGGATCGTCTGGAGGCATTACCATCCCTGACCTCAAACTCTATTACAGAGCCTCAGTATTGAAAACAGCTTGGTATTGGTATAAAAACAGAGAAGTTGATCAATGGAACCGAGTAGAAGACCCTGATTTCAACCCACAAACTTATGAACACCTAATTTTTGATAAAGGAGCTAAAAGTATTCAATGGAAAAAAGAGAGCATCTTCAACAAATGGTGCTGGCAGAACTGGTTGTCAACGTGTAGAAGAATGAAAATAGATCCATATCTATCACCATGCACAAAACTCAAGTCCAAATGGATTAAAGACCTCAATATTAGTCTGAACACACTGAACCTGATAGAAGAAAAAGTTGGAAGTACTCTACAACATATGGGTACAGGAGATCACTTCCTACGTTTATCCCCAGCAGCACAGACATTAAGGGCAACATTGAATAAATGGGACCTCCTGAAACTGAGTAGCTTCTGTAAAGCAAAGGACACTGTCACTAAGACAAAAAGGCAACCCACTGACTGGGAGAAGATCTTCACCAACCCTGCAACAGACAAAGGTCTGATCACCAAAATATATAAAGAACTCAAGAAACTAAACTTTAAAATGCTAATGAACCCAATAAAAAAATGGGGCACTGATCTGAACAGAGAATTCTCAACAGAAGAAATTCAAATGGCCAAAAGACACCTAAGGTCATGCTCAACCTCCTTAGCGATAAGGGAAATGCAAATTAAAACAACTTTGAGATACCATCTTACACCTGTCAGAATGGCTAAAATCAAGAACACCAATGATAGCCTTTGCTGGAGAGGTTGTGGAGAACGAGGCACACTCATTCATTGCTGGTGGGAATGCAAACTTGTGCAACCACTTTGGAAATCAGTGTGGCGATTTCTCAGGAAATTTGGGATCAACCTACCCCAAGATCCAGTAATACCACTATTGGGAATATACCCAAGAGATGCCACATCAAATGACAAAAGTATCTGTTCAACTATGTTCATAGCAGCATTGTTTGTAATAGCCAAAACCTGGAAACAACCTAGATGCCCTTCAATGGAGGAATGGATAAAGAAAGTGTGGAATATATACATATTAGAGTACTACTCAGCAGTAAAAAACAATGACTTCTCGAATTTTGCGTGCAAATGGATGGAAATAGAAAACACTATCCTGAGTGAGGTATCCCAGACCCAAAAAGAGGAACATGGGATGTACTCACTCATAATCGGTTTCTAGCCATAAATAAAAGACATTAAGCATATAATGTGTGATCCTATAGAAGTTAAATAAGAAAGTGAACCCAAAGAAAATCATATAGTCATCCGCATGGAGAGGGGGAAGTAGACAAGATTGCAGGGCAAAATCTGGGAACTTGCGGGTGAGGTGGCATGGGGCAAAGGGGAAATGGGATGAGAAATATGAGAAGGGGAGGATGGGAGGAGCTCGGGGGATTGGGATGGTTGGGATATAGGAAGGATGGATACGGGAGCAGCGAAGTATATATCCTATCTAAGGGAGCCATCTTAGGGCTGGCAAGAGACTTGACTCTAGAGGGGTTCGCAGGTGTCCAGGAATATGTCCCCAGCTGGTACCTTGGGCAACTAAGGAGAGGGAACCTGAAATGACCCTATCCTATACTGATGAATTTCTTGCATATCACCTTAGAACCTTCATCTGGCGATGGATCGAGGTAGAGACAGATTCTCAATTTGGAGCAACGGTCTGAGCTCTTAAGGTCCAAATGAGGAGCAGAAGGAGGGAGAACAAGAGCAAAAAATCAGGACCACGAGGGATGCACCCACCCACTGTGACAGTGGAACTGATTTATTAGGAGCCCACCAAGGCCAGCTGGTCTGGGACTGAATAAGCATGGGTTGATTCCGGACTCTCTGAGCATGGCGGTCAATGAAGACTGATGAGAAGCCAAGGACAATGGCACTAGGTTTCAATCCTAATACATGAACTGGCTTTGTGGGAGCTTAGCCTGTTTAGAAGCTCACCTTCCTGGACGTAGATAGAAGACCTTCGTCTTCCCGCAGGGCAGAGAATTTGGACTGCTCTTCAGTATCGAGAGGGAGGGGGAATGGTGTGGGGGGAGGAGAAGAGGAGTGGGGATAGGGGGAGGGGAGTGGGGGGAGGGGGCAATATTTGGGAGGAGGGGAGGGAAATGGGAAACGGGGAGCAGGTGGAAATTTTAATTAAAAAAGAATAAAAAAATAAATAAAAGAAAAAAAAAAAAAAAAAAAAAAAAAAAAAAGATAAATCTAGATTTCTTAGTTAAACCTACCTCTGGAAATGCCTCACAGACACACTGAAAGGTGTGTCTTCTTGGAGTTCTAAATCTCCTCAAGTTGACAATGAAGGTTTAGCTTCGGATGCAGTTGTTAGGTGATGATGTATCTACATTGATTCGGTTTGCCTTTTGATACTGTTCAGGTGAGCTTTTGTGGGATTCCCCTTTGTATGCTGAGAATATGCTTTTTTATCATTGGTTAATAAAGAGGCAGCTTTTGCCTATGGCAAGGGAGAATATAGCAAGGTGGGAAATTCAAGTAGAGATAAAATAGGAAAGAAGGTGGAGTCAGGAGGGTGCCATGTAGCCCCTCCACTGCCTGCCACAAGAAGCAAGATGTAAGGGATCAAACTATGAGACTTGTGGTAAAATATAAAATAATAAAAATGGGTTAATTTAAGATGTATGAACTAGCTTGAGCCATTGGCCAGACAGTGTTATTACTGTAGTTTCCATGTGATTATTTGGGTCTGGGTGGTTGGGAAATAAAAATGGTCTCTGTTTACAGCAAGCCTCAAAGAGAACTGAACAGTTCAAGAGACCACCAAGAAAACTGCAAAAATCTACAGCCTCCATTTTATACCTATGTCATAAACATATGATATTATAGAGATAACAATTTAGATAACATTAACAGAGTATATAATTAATAGAGAATTAATATTTAAATTTATATTGATATTATAGAAGAGGAATTTCAATAGCTCTTGTGTATCTTCCTATGTTCAGCTAAAGTACATAGTAGTAATGAACAAATATCTATGTTATCAAAAGAAGCTTCATATAAGAATATGCTTGATTATAAGTCTAAATATATATCTCAAAAACATTAGTTTTCAAGATAAGTATTTTCAAATTTATCATATTTTTTCACCACCTTCCAAAACTGTACAAATTTCAAGGTTAGAACATAACAATAAATGTATAGTTCTACCCTTAAATGAAACTCAAACGCAATAGAAGAAACCAAAGATGTAAACAAAAAGATATATTATAAATTATCCTATTAGAAGTACTTGACCTCCAGAGAGTACAAATGATTACAAGCATTACTAAGACATACAACAGTGAAACAAAGCAATTATTTAAACTAACAAATGGGGCTTAAGTACATAAAAAAAAATTTCCCAAAATGAGTTTAAAACTGTGCCTTTTCAACAACTGGTATTCATTTTTTTATTTCTTATGCATGCTTTCTTTAATTTTAAATCATGCAGACCAGTAAGTAGCATTCCCCTGAGAGGTAAGGCTCAGCTCCCTTAGCAGGTATCCTCAGAGAAACACTTCTGCCATACAGATGGCCTCCTCATTTGGACAGCTTGAGAAAAGTGTCTGTGCTCCTCATTAGCAATTGAACAACTGTCCAGAGTGCTCTGATTCATTCAAAACCTTCTGTTCTAAGACTTTTGATGAGCTGTTCATTGAGAAGCAAATACCTGCCTGCTTTATTGGTCTCTCCATGATACTCCTACAGGGCAGATACTTAGCGAGTCTGGTAAGAACTCCTCTACCCCAGGGAAGGTCATCAGGAAACAGGAAGAAATAGCCACACTTGGGTAATGTGCTTTAGACCTCATTAACAGGAGGATAAAGGGTATGAGTGAAGAATACAGATATTTCCTGCCAGTAATGCAATAGATGTAGAGCTCACAGATCACCAATGAACTGCTACATCAATTCCTTCTTTAATTCTTTGAGTTCCAAAGTCTGTAGCAGTGTTTACAGAAGCAAGGTTTCTAGAAACTTCCTCAACTCTTACAATGATTAGCGGTAATTTAGCTACTGGTATAAAGCCTAAATTGCAACATCAAATGGTACTAGAATAATGATTATTAAAATGTATGCTAGATTATATTTAATATTCAAAATGAAAGCTATGTTAATGAAGCCCAAAGCCCCAGACCACCTTTTTGCATATAACTGTATTAAATGTAATGGGAGGGGCAGGAGTTATTAGCTTCTAAGAATTTTCCTTGATTAAATATAATGTAGATCATCTTGAGGCCATGTAATAGAATAGCCATTACTTCGATTTATAAATGCATTAAATTAAGAAAATGACATTTTCAAATTTGAAAATTATATATCCTTAGGTTTATATTTAGAATGTTCTTTGCACGTTAGTCTGCAAGATATGCACCCTTGAACTGAAAGCTACCTGGAAACAGAAAAAAAAAAAATGGGATGTTGATGAGAAACTCTAAAATAGACTGGAAAACTAGTACATTTTTCTCTCTTAAAAGCAAAGAATGTTTAAAACAAGAAATCTCAATTTTAGTGCTGCTAAATTTGGGTGTAATGTTTCTTTTTGTTGAGGTTTCTCTCCTGTGCATTCTAAAAGGGTTATCAATATTCTGGAATTTGTTTCTTAGATTCCAGCTTTAGTTCTTCAGGTTATGAGATCAGAAAAACCACAAGGCTATTGCCACCAGCTATAACTGCATGCAATATCGCAATAAATAGGGAGCCATTTGTTTAGAGACAAAGGCCAGTAAATCTAGCCAAGGAATGACAGGGCTGTTTCTGCCTGTCTTTTCCACTACAGCTATTCTCTGAAATCTTTAGACAATTCAAATAGAAAAGACAATAAGCCATAGGGTCAGGGACTGGAGGAAGAATAAAGCAGAAAGGATCATATGAAATCTGGGCCAATGGAAGAATAGGTCTCTATCTCAGGCTTCCTGATGGATCAGGTGAGCACTTTCCTTGCCAAGATCTAAAATCTTTTTAACAATATGAAGTAGCCCTAAAAAACCACCAAGGGAAATCATTGATCCAAACACCATCAAGACAGACACTGACAGAGGCCAGAGAAAGACTTTGTATTTCGCAAAGACACAGGGGTTTTGCCGATATCAGTTCCAGACACTGCTGAGCCAGGGGTCCAACCACCAGCTATGAATGTTCTCACATTGAAAGTGTCCCTTAAATGTTAGAAATGATAGACCATAGAATCTACAAACTAAAGGATTGATAGAATTTCCTAACCTGGACAAAAAATAAGACAGACTAAAATACAGGGAAAACATATTCACCTGAACCTGCTGAACAGTAACTAGACAGATCAGTCTTTGATGTTACTGAAATCCTGGATAAATATTCACTTATTTTATAGGTGCAAAGCAAAGTCTAACAGAGTAGATTCAGAGGGTTATATTCCAAGGCAAAGTATAAGTAAATTTTTGAAAACTAAATTAAATAAAAATAATCATAAAAGAACTGAGAGAATAACATTACTTCTAAGGTGAACAGATATTGACTTACGAACAGTTTTCCCACCTGAAAGCAAAAAGAACCTAAGTAATGAAATGTTTTATAGATGCTGAAATGCTGACAATAATTGATATGTTACCTTATAAACTATCTTTTTTCAAAAAAATGATTTTACTTATTGTTTATGATTTTTACATGCTACATTTTTAGCATTCACTTCTCTCCTACCATTCCTTTCAGACCTTGCCATATCTCTCTATCTACCCAACTTTACATGTTCTCCTTTTTTTCTCTTAACTGAAAAGGAAAAGTAATGTATGGGAGTCACTTCGTGTTGACCGATTACTGTTGGGCAACAGACGTGTCCTGGCAGAGTATGGTCGGTGTAACAAATGTCGTCTTGTTAAGGGGAACTGAAGGCAGCAGAATTCACCTAGCAGCAATCAAATTTCAATAGCTCTGTAGATAGTAGAGTTATCTTTAAGACATGAATGGAAAATAATGCTGTACTAAAAAGAAAGAAAGATGAAGATATTTTCAGCAGCATATCTAGTCTTCTTCCTGTACTGAGCCTAAAAGAATTTCTTAAAACAGAGAGAATAAATGTTAAATAATAATACAGTCTTGAAACATAAGACATGCTGGAAGAAGAAATATGGGTAAACATAAATTTGAGAAAATGTGTTTTTTTTTTTCCTATGGAAAAAGGGAAGCTTATTTTTAAAACATAAGGTAGTAAAACTTTAGGAAAACTGGTGAGATCAGAAGTAAATATGTCACTTTGTAGCTGCTGTGAGAAGTATTCTAATGTCTTCAGAAAACAAAAACTTATCCCTATAACTATACCACTAAGAAAAAAATGATATCAGATTGCTGACTTGCAGGAAGACCTGAATGAGCTAGAGTCTAGCCAGTCCATACAGCAAAACACTGGTTATTAATTCTTGAGAGGTTTGAAGGACAGACATCTGCAACCAATGCTATTCACAAAAGCATAAGAAAATTACCTAACTGATGACAAAAATAATATAATAATAAGAGTAAATGGTGGTGTTTTGTTTTCTATTTTTTGAGCTCTGGGACTTATAAATATTATCTTTATTTCTAGAAGAGACAATCCTATTTATGAGTCAATACTAGACATCTGTGGCACTCTTCCAGCTTCATTTTGACATCAGAAGAAGTTTTTGTATGAGATTGTCTTGGGCTCAGTTTAACTTATGGAGCCAGTGGATGGGAACTGATGGGGTGAATAGGGAGGAGGGAATTAGGTTAATGCCCCATTTCTCTCTGGTTGATGAGTTATATCCTATAAGTTATAACTTGCATCTCCTCTTGACAATGGCTCCCTGTGATTTATATCATGCTAACTGCTTGTTAGGGGTTGTCTTGGGATCTGGGTTCTCTTTTCTGTTTTGGGGTCTAAAGTAGTTGCCATGCTTTTGCCATGTTATGGGTTATCAATATTCCCATGTACAACTTTTGTATAGCCTTTGAATCATAAGACTATTCTCTGAATTTAATTATTCATGTGTCTTATTTATTTTCTTATTTAGACCTTGTCACATATACCTTAAAATTATGAATAATCAGATAATAAAATCATTATCTAGCTCAATTCAACTTCATTTCCTGTAAAATGCCTTCTTATTTTTCTTTTGAACTATCTTTAAAAATCAAAGTTTAAACGAAGAAGCATGTATTTTAGAGTAAGAAAAAGTAAAGAACATGATATATTATTTGGTTATGCCTGGATATTATGAGATTTTGGTCAAATGATAAAATTTCATGCCAGAGTTTAGGTAGTCTACCACCTGAAATTATCTCTAAGGTTTTGGAGATTCTTTCATTACTCCAAAACCTTCTCATACTCAGCTATTAATGGTATGCCTCATACATGAACAACAGATTTATTCAATGATTATGAAAGAATTAATGAATGGCCAAAGTGGTCAATGAGTACATTTATATTTTACATTATGGCATTAATTTACTAACTGGATGGATTCAAACATCAGGATTTTGAAATATTACTAAAAGAAGCTCTTTGAGGACTATGAAAAGATCCCCAAACTACACAAGGGAGTGGAGAGCACTTAAAAGCTCAAAACAGCATAATCCGCACCGTGGTATCTCTGTGCACCACAGGGTATCTTGAGAAGTTGCTAATAAGAACTATTCCCAGGCATTAACATAAAATCAGTAGAACTGGAAAAGTTATATGTAAGCATTAGTGAACAGGTATTGGACAATGCAATACATCTAGAAATTAAGCAAAATAATATATGACAAACTGTATGAATGCTTTTAAGGCTGGCATTTTTAATGTTTCCACAATTGTCTTGAGTATCACACATAGTCATCCTTTTATAAAAATATTAAATTCAATTTAATTGTTGTCTTGAAAAATTGTTTGAGAGAGAAATACATTATAAGTCCATGGTAGTTACAGCTTTGCTCAGGTACCATACAATATTGACATGGGCAAAGTGATAAAATATTGTCTTCATTTTGTGAATGGGGGAGAGAAATACATAAAAATGAGGTATCCTAAACAATAAATGTAATTAAAAGATTTAAATATAAACATTGCAGGTAGATAAGAAATGCATGTGAAATAAAGTTTATGAGATTAAAAACCTTTTTATTATATATTTGAATAACAAAGAAACTCTTTAAAAATAGCAGACTGAAAACTGAAAACAATATATAAAAGCATCAGGTATACTTTTAAAACATGAACATTTGGTGGAAGAAAAAGGTAAGTTAATCTATTGACTTATTTACTATTTAAACGTTTTCTTCATAAAAGAAATATAATTAAGCTTAAAGGAACCCAAAGATAAGAGATATTTCATTTCTCTCAGAGACATTTCTTTAGTTGAGTTAGTTTTGAGCACTTTGTACATGAATCTATTTTTCAGCGTATAAGCTATAACAAAGTTAAAATCCAGGGCTCTCTTTCTCTCATTCCACTACCATTTCCATTTCAGTGCAGCGAGTGACCTCCCCCTTTCATCTAGAGATGTCCTGGAGTGCAGTCTTTCCTACCAGGAAGGAGGAATTGATAGTACCAACTACCAGGGGAGAAGAAAATTCATAGAAAAATAACTGTCTGATTGCAATCTCTGTAATTCTTTCCTTGAATCGGGAGGCTCACTAAGAAGAGGAATCTCTAACTGTGACACTGAGAGGAACCCTACAATCGCATAGCTTTTCAGGTGCTTACAAGCACTGCTCAAACCAACCCTGCAAGCTCATGCTAAAACAGAACAGAGCTTAGTTCCCAGAAAATCAGCAATGCCTTCACTTTTGAACATCAGGTTATGACTCTTAACTGGTGCTACCACCTTTGTAGAAAAACTACCAAACTGTGTGGTGGATTTGGATTTACATTTTATGTATACTCTAGACATTCTCTGATATCTATATGTACCACTCATACTTTGTATCTCCTCTAAGTCCTCAGCTACTTTTGGAAATTAAGGAATGATGCTATGGAAGCCTCAATTGACTAATGGTCCTTGAACTTCAACTGTATCATTTTCTCCACATTATTCTATATCCTGGATCACCCTTTTTAAAAGAAATCATATGCTAGAGGATGAACTACAAGAATATTCTTACTGTTCTTCTAATACATTAAACTGTACACTCACTGTTAAGGAATAACCTTAATTTTATAAGTTCTATATAAATACAGGGCAATTATTTAATTTGTATAGTTTTTAATTCTATAAAAAGATAATAGAGTTAAGTATTTCAAATAACTCTAAGTGTAAATAATATAATTATAACTGTACAAGCTTTAAATACTGTCTGACAAATGTATATTTTTTACAAAATAATAATTTATTTTTAGGATGTTTGTGAACATCCAGCATCCAGAAATTTACATATTCAAAATCCTCTATGGAAGAATTTTCTTTCTCATGAATAGGACTTTTTATTTGTCATTAAATACATCTGGAATTTCAACACGTTCTTGAACTGGTTGATTCCTATCCATCAACTCCTTCAGCTTTAGCACGTCTTTTGTCAGCAGCAGTCTTCCAAGAACTACACTTGTCACTGGGAAACTCCATGAATTTTGATAATGCAAAGGGTAGCTTCTTCCAAATTTCACTTTTCTAACAAAAATGCTTTGAAGAGGATCAATGGTAAGCGTTTCTCCATGCTTTCCCAAGGCAGACTGGATTAATTTATCAAGCACTCCTTTCTATTTAATAGTGTGCACTTAACTATCCACGATCTCCTTCATCTTTTCCAGATCTGGCAGACCCATGAGTGCTGCAAATAAGAGGTCTTCTACTTGTATTTGCTAATTTTTTTAGTAAAATCAACACAGAAAAGAAAAAGAAATAACTGTAGGTTGTCTTAACATCGACATGTGCTTAAACCATGGTTTGCCATTTTTTGACCATGACCACACAATACAACTTGTTCCAGGTAAGATCCAAGTTATGCACGGCAATCAGTAGGTTTTTATCATGGAATCCTTAGTAATTAGACTGAATTTTTAAACACAACTTTGTCATTTGTCGATCAATAAGGCTCACTACAAATACATCAGATGCAACTTTTGGTTATTTGAGTTTTTGTAAAGGTCTTTCTTCAGTGTTTGTAATATTGAATATAATTGGAGTTTTCATACCAATCACATCTTTCTTGGCTACCTTCCTGCCATTTTTCTCAGGGGCTTGTTCATACCAACCGTCACAGTGCCTTCAGAGAATCAAAAGGTATATAAAGGAAACATTGCTCCTATGCATCTACTTTGCTTGGTGGGAACTTGAGTACATTATGGAAGCCTTGCTCCTTTTTTTCCTTCCTTCCTTCCTTCCTTCCTTCCTTCCTTCCTTCCTTCCTTCCTTCCTTCCTCCCTCCCTCCCTCCCTCCCTCCCTCCCTCCCTCCCTCCCTCCGCCCCTCCCTCCCTCCCCCTCCCTCCCCCTCCCTCCCTCCCTCCCCCTCCCTCCCTCCCTCCCTCCCCCTCCCTCCCTCCCTCCCTCCCTCCCTCCCTCCTTCCCTCCCTTCCTTTCTTCCTTCCTTCTATTTCTCTTTTTTTCTATTTTAATCTGTGAAGCCCTGGCTATCCTGGATTTCACATTTGTACACCAGGATGAGTCAAGTTCAGAGAATCCAACTGTCTCTGCTTCCTGAGTGCTGAGATTAAAGGTACACACCACCACAGCACAACATAGCACAACACAGCTTTTTTTTTTCCATTACAATCTTGACCCTATTTGACTGGAACCCTTGTTTTTAGTATGTAAAGTTGTAATATTCAGGAAAATCCCTTTCTCCTAGGAAATAGGGGCAATTGGCGACATTATACCTACCATCAATCACATTTTGAAAGATCTATTGCTCTTATTTCATCCAACCATAGTGTATTAGCATTCATTTCTATTAAAAGATAACTATCAGATATATTGCTAGCTAATTAAGAAACAAAGTAATCAAAACTAACAGCAGGTAAATGTATAGTGCTATATTTATAATGATTCTTGATAGATACAAATTGGTTTGTTACTCTCTTCCTCCAATTCATGTCTATGTGATTCTAGATTGAATAACGATCACCCCCTTTATCCTCCTGAATTATTATATGGTAATAACTACTTCTAAAACACTAACATAATGGATGGTGCTGTAGCTCAGTGGTAGAGTTCTTGCCTAGCATATCTAAAAGCCTATGTTCAATCACTAGTATTGCAAAACAACCAATAAAATAAAATATACAAAACACAGTTTTAGTACTGAATTCTTCCCTTGTTGAATAATGAAACTGAAGTTGGACCTAGATTCATATTAATAGTGATGCTATGTTTTTTAGCAGATAATCTTGGTGTCTGAAACTCTGAAATTATGACAAAATGTGCAAGCCAGATTCTTAAACTCAAGCACCAAGTATAAAGAGTGTGTGCTTTCTTTGTAATGTTCATTATTTAAGTCCAATTCCTTCTCGGTGGTACTTCCTTTACTCTTTCCAATGGTGAGTTCATCCTTGTGAGAAATCAATAATAACCAATATTTGTGGGGTG
Source organism: Chionomys nivalis (assembly GCF_950005125.1). Lineage (NCBI taxonomy): Eukaryota > Metazoa > Chordata > Mammalia > Rodentia > Cricetidae > Chionomys > Chionomys nivalis. The sequence continues at coordinate 33,181,201 of NC_080097.1, read as the reverse complement.
CTCATTATATGCTAACATCTGTGATAAGTACTTGACATTGATTGCCTCATTCAGTGTTCAACTAGACTCTACAGGAAGAACCCACAGTGTTTTCAAGTACAAGGATGAAATTGAGATTTAAATTAGATAACTTATGCAGAATCTTGTGATTTGAAAGCTTTGAAAAGGATACTTAAATTTAGGTTCTTCAGTCTCCTAACTCTATCCCTAGCAGAGGCAAGATGTAATTAGAGGTTTCATGTTTTCTTTCAGATTTAAGCATTCTTTGTATCCAATACTTATACCATCTTTTATTTTATTAATTTGTAAAAGTACTCACTTGATAAGATGCTTGAATTTAATTTGAAAAGTGTTTAAATTTAAGTATATATTTTTTGCATAAATATTTATTTGTTTCAAAAATGCTTCATTAATTTCTTCTTAAACCTATGTCTTTTGAATCATGAATAGGTTGATGTATGACTGCATTTCATGGAGTTTAAGTGTAATTATGCCTATTTGTGTTTTCATTTATGAAGATAAAAGTACCTATACAAGTATATGTGAGAGCATCTATAATTTATGTAAACAAAAATTCCTCAAAAGTAAAATAAATTGAGGCATAGTAACATAATGAATTATAGACTAAGTAAACATCAACATTTAGAAGGGATTGTTTGGGTTTATAGTTTCCTGTTTATAGTTTCACAGAAGTCATAGCAGCAGGATCTGGGAGCAGCTGGACACATGGCACAGGCAGTCAGGAAGCAGAGGGTGCTGTGTGCAAATTCTCCTTTACTTTCTCCTTTTGATCCAGCCCAGGACCTAACCCATTCAATTGTTTAACCATTGTAAGGGTGTGTCGTTATAATTCAGTTTACCTAATCTGTATGATCCCTCACAGGCCTCACAAGTGGCAATTTTAAGCTAGATAATCTCTCACAGCTGTGTTGGATGTTTGTCTTCCAGGTAACTCTAGCTGTTGTCCATTAAACAATCAGCATTAACCATCACGTCAAACCACTAACCGAGAAAACACGAAACACAAAACATAATGGGGAGGGAGTGAAGGTGGATCTGGGAGAGGTTAGAAGGATAAGGGAGGATAGCTTAAATACGATCAAAATACATTTTATACATATGACATCCTCAAAACTTGAGAAAATATTATTTATTTACAAGGACAGAAAATAATAAGTAGGCAGAAATAACAAAAGCAACACGAAATAAAATGTATCTTTGGGGAAATGACTCAGTAGATAAACTGCTTGTGTATACAAGAAAGAAGACACGAGATAGGATTCCACAAGGGTGGCCAAAACAACTGTAACTCTATACTGTAGGAGGCTTAGAGGGTGATAGAATGATTCGGGAGAAGATTGGGGCATCCAGTCTAAGTAAAATGGTGAGTTCTAGGTATAGTGAGAGACCCTGTTTCTACAAAGAAGGTAGAGAGTGATAGAGGAAGATCCTTGGCATAAACCCCGGTGTCTATATGTGAAAGCATTGACAAGTGCATCTGCAAACATATATACTCATGTGCATATAACCACATATATACATTCACACAATAACAAATTAACTAATTAATTAAACTTATATTTAGTATGCTGCTCATGGAGAGATTTTTCATGTTGTATTCAATCCTCGTGTATGATTTATTTCCTAAGAATAACATAATAAATTACTTAGGAGTGGTCCTAGGTGATTTAAAGCAATGTAATGTTTTAGTTAAGGAGAGAATTCCAAAATCAATGAGTTAGAATACTTAGGTTTTTCCAGAAAGCTCTGAAGATGATGCCCCAGGTCAATTTCTCAGCAGGTGACTACAGTACTTTTTCTTCTTTGGTTGGAGATGCATCAATACAATCCAGGCTTTCATCCTCATTTAACTTCCTTCATTGAATGCCTGAACATCTTCACACTTTTCAGCGCTGTAAGTTCACCAGTCACTAGATTTAGAAACAGACCTCTTGTAGTCTGAGCTCATTTTAACAAATTGCAACTACAAGTAAGTATATCCAATTAAATTTATATTCAGTTGTTCCAAGGAGATATGAATTTGAAAAGGATGTTACTGAGCCCGGTACATTATGTTACTTGCTTTGATCAATAAAGTACATACAGAAGTGCCTCACGTGATGGTAAGCTTCAGTTTTATGAGCCAACCCTGAGTTTACCATCTTCTCATTTTTCTCCTGACTCCTCTAATGTGTTAAAATGCAATCACCATCAGCATGGAAAGAGCCCCTCTGCTAACCTGTGATGTAACACACCTCATCAGCAAGACAAAGACAGTCTCGTTTCAAGAAGATGAGATTTTCATTTTCACAGAATAACTGGGTCACTCATGACAGGCACAAGTCTTAGTACTTAGATCGGGGTCCTTAATTGCTAATCTAAACACGTGACATCAGGCTATAGGACAGATATTCATTAGCAATGATTTTTTTGTTAGAGACTGGAAAGATATCTACAGGGTACGGTGTGAAACACAGTCTAGTTGCTGGGACTATTTTAGCAAGTGGCCACAGAAATGGGACATACCTAAGGAACTGGATCATTGTGTGTGGGCCTAGGATAGTTATACCTTGTCCTGTGTCCCTTCTTACACCTCTGCACTTCACGAGATAAAGGATTTTCTCTGCCTTATCCCCACTATAATGATGATGTCATCCACAGTGCATGAGACTAACCAGTCATGGATTGAACACTCTGAAGCTCTGAGCCAATATAAAGTTTTCTTCAATTAGACTGCTTCTTTCACACATTTTGTTCCAGTGATTAAAGTACTCAACATATTACGCAGATTGAATGTAGGAAAGAGACGTATCTCAAAAAATCTTTGCTATACGCAAAGACATGGGTCTTTCACTGATCTCAAATTGATTACATATCAAATAATGTTTGAGACTGTGTAAGTCAATAAACATGTATCCAAACTAAAATCATTGTTAAACCGAAGATTGAGATTCCTATATTCTATGAATTCAAAAAATATTGATAACAACAAAGTAATACAACTTATCAAAATTATCTTAATCTTCTTATTGGCAAAATGAATTTGTCCTCTTCCTTCTTGTTAGTTATTTCTTTAATTTTTGTAACTGAAGATACACAAAATTAATTGCAAGCATAGACTTAGAATTCTTCAGAATTGTGTTCTTTTTAGTTTTTACATTATTAATAAAGCATAAAGGTGTGGAAATGCCTAAAATATATTTCAAAATAAAAAAACTTTTGGACAATACAAAAACTAAAAGTTCTTTCAAAGTTTCAACACTGAAAAAAGAATTCCTTCTATTTTCTTGTTCTTTCCTACAAGATAGCATCATCTCTCTTCCAACCATGTTAATTTTAGCAGCAGGTACATTAGAGTATTTTAAGGAGAATGTTTACATAAATATGCCCACAATGCAAAGTTGTTTCATGTTGCTAAGACTAACTGAAATGGTCTGTGAGCTCAACTCTTCTTCACAGCAGTAGATAAAATAATAAAACAAAAGACAATGGGGGGGGGGACAAAACATAGGACTTTATACCACATTGTGTATAAAATCAACTAAATCTGACAATGCATTGTCGGCTATTTCTGTACAGGAAAGCAATTTTGTAAAGAAGTAGGGAGTGATGAGGGAGTAAACATCAAAGAAAAGAAAACTAAGAAAAGGGTTTTAATTTTAAATATAAAGATGCCTGTTCAGACAGCATTCTGAAAGTTCTGAAAACAAGTAAACTAAATGTTAAGTGCATGTTTTTACACCCAAATAATGGTATGAAGCTCGTCAGCATTAAATTGTACAATTTTCATAGGTCTTTACTTCTTGAAAAACAGTAACTTAGAACAATACCTTTTGACATCATTTTAAAGTAAAATCTGTGGGTTTTGTTAAAATAATTATGAGCAATGTATCAAACAATGACTTAGTCAAACATAGCCATGAAAATAAATTTCAGAAGTACTGTCAAGAGTTCAAAATAAGCTTAAAAAGGACTCAGGGACTAAAATTAGTACAGGTAGCAAGAATCTGTAGAGATACAGTGTACTGAAAACTATGGCAAAATTGTCTGTACTTTAAAATATAATGCTTGTCATGTTTTGCCTAAGAAGAAAAATACATTGCTTGTGATAAACTTCATGTAAGGTTAAATATGATAAATGTTAGTATCAGGTGTGCTGTCTTAAAGTCTTCACCAATTTTATATTTAATTTTTATCATATGGCAATGAAATTGTGACTGATATATACAGGCAGATTAAAAAAAAATCCACTAGGCATTATCAGTTCCTATGACATTGCCAGTGTTACACTAGGCAGATGGAGTTAGAGGGTAATGGAGCAGTATTCAAACCACTGGAGTGGTGCACAACAGTTGTTGCAAAAGACAAGTGAGTGGAGGGAAGGGCTTCATGAATAATATTGGAAGAATTTGATTAAATGTCTTAGGTCAGTTTTAACCACAGGGAATACACATGAAGAGAAGCAAACTGCCTGAAGGTTCTGGGGTAAGTGGTATAAATACTCCCTATAGTTGATATAGTTGAATATATAGTCGAAGATATAGTTGAATCCTTAGTTGCTGATCCTAGTGTAAATGTTATCTTTGTCTGAGGATCTTCTAGGACTTCAGATTCTTAGTTTTTCTAGCAGCCCAGCGCTCTGTTGTACTTGGGCCAAGATGTAACTAGAATGTATGTGATCAGAAAGATTAGATCTTTGACAATGTGATGATTGAGACCGGTACAGAAATGTACAGAAGTGTATTTACTTCAAAGGAGTGGGATGAAGACAGAATCAGATGTCCACACTACAGTAAATTTAAAGGACTCAAGATAGATAACGATATGTAAACGTTATCAAAGATAGATCAAGGAATTGCAAAATGAAGTAAAATAAAACACTAAGAGTTGTATTTAATAAAATAAAATGTATTTTGTTTTCAGAAATATTTCATTCATTTTAGCATTCATTATTTTTGCTTTCTGTTTGTTCAGAAAGTGATCCAAAGACTGAAGAAGAAGGGAATTAAAGAAAGACTGCTTGAAAAGTCTGATCTATCTCAGGAAGTTATCCTGAATCATATGAGCAGGCTGTGAGAATTTAAGGAAGCTTTTTGTCCTCTGTCCTTTTTTTATTCTTTTTCTTTTCAAATGTCTATTGAGCCTCTCTTCTCTGCTAGGCATTGCAGTGGGGACTGAAGATGAAATGGCCTAGAAGGGAAGCATATTGCTGTCCTTATGCAATTGTGGAAAAGAAAAGTCAGGAGGAATTTTCAATAAAATGTTATAACTAGACTGTTAAAGGGTATTGAGTTGCCATGGGAAAAAAAGAAAAAAAGAGCATCTGTCTTAAGTTAAACAGTATCTCTCACGAATTTACATCTCTATGGAATTTCAGATTGTGACTTTATTTAGAAATAAGATAAAAATATATTTTATTATTTCATTTTAATTTTGGGTGTATTGAATTAGAGTATTATGTAAGTGGGGTTGGCCACAAAATCCTACCTGCTTCTATCTCCTGAGATGGTGGATAGTAGGTATGTTCTGTTGGGATTGAGAATTTTGTAGATGCAAGTAACATCAGGATAGGGAAAAAGTCATGAAATGTTTTCTCCCCAGGGCTCTTAGTGGGAAAATGGTTGCATTGCAGTGTAAGTTTGAATAATGGTCTGCAGATATGTGAAAGAACAGATCTTGAAGCAAGTCTATTGTGCTGTTTTTATTGTGGCTCTAGAAAACTCAGGGGGACTCATTAGAACCCGAGGAAAATTGAAGTAAATGGTTGTTAAAGGGATAATATTGGACAAAGCATATGAAAGTCCAGAATAGAAAGAATAATTTGGTTGAAAAACTAATTCTTGTAAGAAGAAATGTTGAAATGGGTGGTGAAACAACTAAGCTAAGGAGAAATGAATGAATATTCAAGGTATACATAAAACTGTATTTTTAAGGCAATTAGGGACTATTAGTTTTGGTTTTGTTTATTTTTATTTTGGAAAAGCAGTAAATCTTGATGATAGTTTGTGAAAAACAATGGGAAAGTACTGTGTTTTCCTTAATCAAATATGCATTGGGGAACAAATCTCATGGAAGGAATGTCAACAATGAAGTTGTCTCTCAACTCCGTACAAAAGTAAAAATTTACTCAATTAGGTGTCTGCCTGTGTGAACTAGAAGTCATGGATGTATCTGAAGGGCAGTTATGAAAGAAAATTTTTACATCACTATCTGCTGTGGTTTGAATAATTAAACAAATGTTCCCGAGAGGACTCATGTATTTGAATAGTTACCAACTAATGTGTCTACATGGGGAGCATATGGTCTTTTAGATGTGGATTATTGCTGAATAAAGTACATCTGTGGGACTAGTGCTCTCTCTGCTTTCTGTGTGCTGGTGCAATGCAACTTCCTTCTCTTTGTTCCATGCCTTCCTCATCATTGCACACTACTATCCCCTGAAACTGTAAGCCAAAATAAACTCTTTTGTAAGTTGCTTTTAATCATGATATTTTATAACAGTGTCAGAAATGCAACTCATACAGAATATTATTTATTTGTCCTGTCTCTGTGATCAAATATCCTGACAAAACCAATTTAAGGGAGAGTGGACTTATTTTGATCCAGAGCACAATTACAGTCCAGCATAGAAGGGAAATCATGGCACCAGGAGCTTGAAGCAGCTGTTCACATCACATTCACAGTTAAGAAGCGAGAGGGACATGCTGGTGCTCAGCTTGCTTCTTATTTTTATGTAATCTAGCACTCAAGCCCAGGGATGGTGCTCCTCACATTCAGGGTGGTCTTCTATTAAAATTAACCTAAAGAAGATACTCTTTCCTAGACATGATCAGAGGCTAACCAAACAAAAATACCACCTCATAGAAGAGCCCAAAGGCATTTTGTTTTTATTCTAGATCCTGTGAAGTTGTTAATCAATAGTAATCAAACAGGAAGGATAATTAGTAGAATGTAGAATGCAAAAGAAAATAAAGGATAAATACCCGTTTTCATAATTGCATTAATATATAATGGTGTGAGGAAGATATGATTTTAATTTGGGATATTTCGAAGTGAAGTTTGGGGTATATGGATACTCTAATGTATCGCTAAATGGGAGAATCTGAAGGCCAAAAAGAAGATATTTATGAAGTGGTGTTGGAGTGAAAAGTTGATGAGAGAAATATTCCAAAGATTATTGTAGTAATTATAATAACAAGTAGGAAGGAATAGCAGTAATAAGGATTTAAATGGTAGGACAGATTAGTGACATACTAATGTGTGAAATATACAGAACTTATTTCTTATTGGTAGCAAGAAACTTGTCTATTAGAGGGAGGAAAGTTCTAGAACACAAGTTCTGAAATTTTGTGTCTGATCTTGGGAAAAAGCTGAGTATATGTGTGATAAGAGAAGAGATAAGAAAGAAAATATTAAAAGGAAATTTGACTAATAGGAGATTAAAGGATCATAAGATGGGTTTTTTATAAACTAATCCTGATTTGTTGCTATAGCTCCAACAACAAAATGATATTTGGACTTTTCAGGGTTTGCTAAATATAAAAATTATACAGGGATTATTGGGAATATTTTTGTTTTGTACAAAGTCAGATCTGTTCCATTTATCTCTTTATCAAGATCACTTAATAGTGAAGATAAAATTTAATGATAGATTTTATGGGACTAGGAGAATCATATATGAAGAGATACTTAAACAAAGAACATGCTTATGGAAATATTTGTAGTGGATTTTCTAATAACTATGTTTGAACAGCATTTCACAGAGTTAAAGGCACTAGAAAAAATTTCAAATTTACCAAATTTTCAATATCGTTTGTGTTTAGCTCTTTATCCTATAACTCTATATGCCACCAGATGTGAGCAGGAGCGGTACTTGCTCTAGTTTTCAGTCACTCATAAAAAGAGAGACATACAGAATATATAGGTGAAAATTAAGATGGGTTTGAAGGTGTGGGATGTATGAATTAAAAAAAGTGTGGTCTGAGGGTGTACACTTTCTTTTCAAGGTAAGGTTAATTGCTGAGAATTTGTACAGCAGGGAGTGCCTACAGGACTTGAAGAGGATGGTGAACTCTTTTAATAACTCATTTATCATAAAAATGTCAATACATAGAAAATTGTAAAGAACTTTGGAAGACCTCATAGTAATCCCATAGTGGTGTGTCAGAACTAATAGGAGGTAGTAGTGACAAGATATTGTGATTCATAGGAAGCTAAGGATTTTAGGTCTAAGCCTCTGACTTAGTGAAGGAGTAAAGTTTGTTGTAATCCTTAAAGCTACTTTGGCTCAGTTGCCTTTTTTAGTAGATTATTGATTAAACCCAATGATCCCCCAGAGATGGTATAAAGTGATTCATGTAAACTTAAATTTTTAAAGCATTGATTTTTCTTTATAATTTTTGAGTATTTTTTTCTTACTCTCCTGTCCCTTCTCTTGTTTGCTGCTGCTATTTTAGTTTGGGTATTATAATATAAACCTATCACTATTCCTTCCTTTTGGTTCCTCCAAAACATTGCATATACCCTTTTGGGCTCACTTTCAAGTTCACTTCCTCTTTGCTATTGTTATTGCATGTATATATGTATATGCACATAAACATACATTTTAAGTATAACTTGCTCTGTCTGTATAATGTTATTTGTATGCATATATTTAGTGCTTATTGTTTGTTGTTGAATAACTAATTTGTGTACTCTTCCTTAGAGGAGATCATTTCTCCCACCCTTCACATTTCTTAGTTACATGTATTTCATTATGTATGGCTTTCCTCCATTTTGTCAGCATGTCTATTGCTGATTTTATTGATCAGCATATGTTTAGAAAGTCTTGTTGTTGAGACTTTATGGGTATAGCTTTTGACATTTCTAGGAGGCACATTCTCACAGCAAGCTACTATTCATCTGGCCCTTAAAATCTTTCTTCCCTCTATTAGACAACGATCCTATTAGGCATATAAACTGTGTTGCAGATATATCCATTGGGATTAATCTACACAAGGAGCGCTTTGAGTGACTCTGGTTGTCTTGTCCATAATGGTCTTCATCTGGTGCAAAGAAAAGTGTTCTTGATGAGCTATAAAGACAACACTTATCTGTAGCTATATGAACAAGTATTTAGAAGACAGTTGTGGATTATGGTTTTGTAAAGTAGTCCTTGTATTTTCTCTTCCAAAATCCATGACTTAATTAAACCTGTATAGTTAGCTATGCTTCCAGTACTAGGCATGATTTATATCTCATTAAGAAGGACCTCAATCTGAGACAAATATGCCAGCTTTATAACATATTCTTCCATGAATTTTTATGTTTATCATTAGTGACTGATTAGCTAAGTCATTCAGAAAAGTACTGATGAAGAGACCAGAAAATAATATATAAAGAACATTAGGTGATGAGCTTGAGAAAAACCTCAGGGGTTTTCAGCAGTCACGTAGAGTCAAGAATGTTTGTAACTCCAGATCCAGAAGATCTTATTTTCTCTTCTGAACTCTGCATGTTATAGTCTTATGGGTTATACATAGATGTAGATAGAGATACTCACAAATACACATAAGATAACAAGAGATTAACAAAAATAACATTAAAAAGAACAATATATAGACATACTCACTGCTGTGAAAGAGGATGTAAAAATAAATATAGTGTTTAACTGTTGGTCAAGATATGAAGATAGCTCCGGGCTGTCTGTGTGTGTTTAAACATGACAAGGACAATAATCGGCAGTAGTTTCTAGCTGGTCCAGTTCATAGTAAGTGAAGACTCCATGCCAAGAACAATATACATAGAGTGTTATTACCTTTTTTCCTACACTTCAAATTTGATAACTTAATTTTTTGTACATATATGTACCTAGTGTTTGTACTGAAACTGATTTCAAGGTAAAATAGACTTGGTATTTTATTTTATTTTTTTGAATGTATTTTTATTATTATTATTATTATTTTTTTTTTTTTTTTTTGGTTTTTCGAGACAGGGTTTCTCTGTGGTTTTGGAGCCTGTCCTGGAACTAGCTCTGTAGACCAGGCTGGTCTTGAACTCACAGAGATCCGCCTGCCTCTGCCTCCCAAGTGCTGGGATTAAAGGTGTGCGCCACCACCGCCCGGCCTAGACTTGGTATTTTAAAAAGTCTATATTCTGGATCTTCCCCTCCATGGGAAGGCACATGAGAGAATAAACAGGAGTAGGAGAGATTTAAGCAAATCTGTATGGGAAGAAAAAGCCAAGGAATATGAAAAACTGTATGCCTGCAGCCTGATAATGGCCTTAAAACAAATCCCTGACCCTCTGTCCTACATTCTCCCCCTTAGAACAGATCCAGGCTAAGTAAACATCTTAAACTAATACCTTGTAATCAGAGGTTGTAAATCTTGACTCTGGGGATATACTCCATAGAGGTTGTAAGTCCTGACCCCAGAAATGTACTCTTCTTTAGCTATAAATGCCGACTTCAGAGATGTACTTCCTCCTCTCGAAGTGCTATAAAAAGACACTTGAGGCCCCTCATCAGGGTCAAAGAGTCAAATGATTCTCTTTGGCCCTAACTAGTTAGAAGTTTTGGTACCCTGTGCTCTTTGAAATTAAGTTTGCTTCTGGTTATTCGATTTTGGTGGTATGGTCTCCATCATTTACCCAACTCCAGAACCCAAGTCAGGAACTGGTGCTGTCATTGCTCTTGTCAGACCTCCATTTTCCTAGAGTGTGCCTTTGCATCCTTACTTGCTTTAATTAAACTTCATTTATTATAGTGTTCTGTCTCAATTTCTTTAGGAGCTTATAATGTGAGACATCTGCTCCAGTCAATACTAGAGAAAACCAGAACCGACCCTCTCCCCACCATACCAGATACTTCTTGGCCTGCATGTTTTATACTCCCTGAGTATAGTTCAGCAAAAATTCTGAGATAGAAAACTTTGTTCCTTATAGTATATTGTAACTCATCTAAAAATGGCATATTTCTTATATGAGTTTAATGTTTTTGTTTCTCTCCCCAGTAAATTATTGGGTTAAAGCTCTAATCCTCAAGGTAATAGTATATGGAGGTAAGTAAGACCTTTGGAAGGAAATAATATTTAAATTAATTCATGAGAATGTGACCCTATAATGAAATTAAAGATTTTATAAGAAGAGACAAACAGATCTATTTATTCCTATTGGCTGAATCTTTCTCTTGTTTCTCCTGGCTCGCAAGGGAAGACCAAGAAAATACAGAGATCAGGGAGCTGTCTAGAAACCAGAACACGGAACATCACCAGAAACTCTTAAGTCTTAGAATTTCTAGACTCCCAAATTATAACTCACACAAAAAACGGGGGGGGGGGGGGGCTATTCCTTAAGTCACCCAATCTACAGTATTTAGTTTTTTGTTGAAGAATCTGAATAAATATGTCATCTCTCTCAACATATTTTGACAATCTCAGTTTCTGCAAAGGTCATCTTTGGCATTGAAGGGATCTAGCCATCCAAAGCATGGCAAAGATGGCTAAGACAGACCTTGCCCTTCTGCATTGCATCTCCCTTGTTAAAAACAGATTACATTCCTAAAGGTAGCTTCCAGGGTCTGTTTCCTTATTTGGTCACTTTGTCCTCCCGAGGCTGACTACCAAGTTCCAGAAATCAAAAGGCCCTTTTAACTCACCTAACCAACATGTTTAATTAAAGTTGAACATCTCATCCTAACATGGGATTTCCCATTTAACCTTTATAAAGCACTATTTTTACTATGTTCCATGTTTGTCTCCTCTCTATGGCAATCCTTATAAGTCCCCCTCAAAATATCCCTGCTCCTTGTTCACTTCCTGTTCTTCACTATCATCTATCTCCTGTCTCTCTGTCCTTTGTCACTCCAGAACAAATAAATCTCTTTGTGCTGAGAACTCGGCTTTGGGGTATCCTGAGCTGATACAGATTCTTTCATGTATTGTCTTGACGAACTGGTGGAGGTTTTATTTATATTTTTTCCTGGTACATGTCCTATTTTGCATGCTATGTCTTACACCCTCGTTTTTAACACAATCTGTAATTATTTTCTTGTTTCATTTCATATTGATTTAACTGAAAATCTCAATAAAAATAGTTTAATGGAGAAAAGATTGATGTGCCTGCAGTTCCTAGATGAGACAAACTTGAACTAGCTAGTTGCACTGAGAGCTATGAATTGGTGTGCATATTCGCATGCTCAGGCTGCTGTATCTTTGTCATGCAGTCCATGACCGACCAGCCCATAGGATGATGCTCCCACATCCGTGGACAGTCTTTTCAATTAACTCAGTTGGGAAAATCCTTTATGGACATCCACAGGCCTATCTAATCTAAAACAGTCCTTATAGACATGCCCTTTCTGTTACACCCAAATCTGTGAAGTCCCTGCAAAAGCCAACAAAAAAAACCGAGTCTTATATGTAAAAGCAAAGAGCCTTTATTTTAATCAGGTTTGCAAACTTAGTCTATCTACATGTCCCATATATTGGAATAACCAGAGAGCCCTGAGCTCAATTAGAATTGGGATTTTATAGTTGTAAAGATGGGGGTGAGGGGTTTCTGAGGTTTTAAGACTCAGGATTGGTTGACATTTGTTTAGGGTGTCTTGGTGAATGTGTACTGGCAGGTATTCCTATCTACAGTGCTTGGAATGCCAGGAATTTCCTTTGAATGGTCTGTTCTTGTGTGGAGTCCGGTAATCTCATTTTGTGGTTTCTCCTGTAGGTAGGCATTGTCTCAGGGTAAACTACTGAGACTCTGGCCTCCATTTAAATTCACTGATGGCCAGAGTCCCAGGTGATAATAGTTGGAAGTAAAGAACTTCCTTTGGGTGACCTGACCAGACTTAGCTTTTCATGGCTGGCCCCTACACTTTCCAGATGATTTTATTTCACATCATGATGACAATCAAAATTAATCATCAATTTCATGTACAGGGAAAAATCAAACATCTAAGATTTAAAGAAGCTAAGTAGACTGACCCAAATCTAGTCTGTGGCCAACTTCACTAAAACAAAGAAATTGAAATTTTTTCTTTTGAAAATTTGGTGAGGAGATCCGAGCCTGATAATTGGTTTTATTTAAAGGACAATTAACTCTTCATGCTTTATAGCAGGAAGTAGTTTTACAAGTGGGAGGAAGGCACCTGCTGGGAAACAGAGATAGGGATTCTTTCTTTTTTGGTGATTAAATCTTAAGGAGATGATTTTCAGACTTTAAGAAAGAAATTTCTGGACTATGAAAATGGTTATTCTCTTAATCAAAACGATTTATTTCTTAAGAGGGCAGAGAAATAATTCACAATGACAATGTTTCTGAAGTAAGAACTCTAAGAAGAAAGGTCAAGAACCTAGGCCAGAGAGAATATAAAAAAAGTATAATAGAGACAAGAGGCACATGAGGCCTCCCTCTTCAGTAGCCACATTGCAGTACTTTGCTTATGTCTAATAATATTTTCAAACTCTTTGAAATATAGCATTCATAGACTTGACTATTTTGATGTAGAATTTCAGATTGCATGCAGGTTTGCTCCAAACCAAGAGGACACTTTCTATTGCATTCTGGTGCTTGGAAGAAGTCAAATACTATTTTCAATCTGGACATTCTATATACACAAACTTGTCTCCTCCATTTTTAATTTTTTCCTCAAACATTACATACCCTCTGCAGTTTGCCCTTCCCCGACTCCTCCTTGCTCATCCACTTCCCCTTCCTGTTATATCCACTCTTTCTGTTTCCCTTCAGAAAAGAAGCATGCCTTTCAGGGATATGAAATGAACAGGGAATAAGAATAGGTAGAATTATACACTATATTTTCAAATGCATAAACACAGCACCCTCAACAAGAGTAGAACTATGCATATATAATAGCAAAATTAACTTTAAATTTATCTCAATATATGAAATCCATACCAGTATAAAATATTTTGAGATTAATAGTTGGTTTTGGGTTAAAGTAGATTCAATAATCTACCTTTAACCTCATCAATTCTTTATCATAGCTCTCTTTTTTGTTTTAGAAAGAGATTTTTGAACTTAGCTTTTTTTTTCTGACAATGAACAATAAGAACTTGTAACAAATCTACCTAAATGGTAACAAATATCTGTAATCTACCTTATCAGAATGTGGCTGCTTTTTTTTTTTTTTTCTAGACTGCTTCCTGCTGTCTTGGGGTGCTGGAACGTTGGGGGAAAATTTGAGAAAATCCAGAAAATTGTTAAATCTTGGCTGGAATATTCTTGAAGCTGTTATGGATACTGAATCACCTGGTCTACCCATTTTTAATGGTTTTATGGTCTCTTTGCTCTGAAAATATATAAACACAGCATACTATCTGTGTTAGTACAAGTATAGACTGCATTGTGCATAAGTCAGCCAAAGATGATTTTTCTTGTTTTGTTTTGTGTTTGAACAGGTAAAATGTACATAATGTGTTTTGCAGCTCTTCTAGGTTTATTTATTTATTTATGTAGTCAGGATTTTAAGGGGCTCTTCAAACCTGATCCATATCAAAGTAGAGGTTCCAATTTACATGAATATATGTAATAATTAGTTTATAAAGAGTTCTTTCCCATAAATATAAAAGAGTAATGGTAAGAAAAACTTAAATTGGATGTTTATGACTTAAATAATTGGAGTTTTAGTGAGTTAAATCTGTCTTAATTTATCATGATGAGAAAAGATGCTATTTGAAAATCAAACTCCTTTGAACATATAATAAAAAACAATTATGTTGAGCTCTTTTAAATAACAATCTTTGGAATGCATAATGCACGGAAGACTCATTTTCTATGGTCCCAAAGCAATACTCCGTATTCTTACTCACAGAATACTGGCTTGGGTTCTGTGACCGTTACTACTTCTAGACATATTGAATACATTTAAATTCCTCAAGGAGACACTCTTCCAGGTGTATTTATTGGGATGTTCCCAGAAAACTTCAACTGGGGAGGAAAGACTCACCCTGAATTTAGATATCACTATGCCATGGGATTGAGCCCAGGACTATATAAAAAGGAGACAGACAGAGGAGTAACCAGCTTTCATCTTTCTGTTTAATGATTCAGGGTACATTAGGACCAGCTATCCCATGGTGACCTAACTATAACTATAACTGTGAGATAAAATATTATTTTCCTTTCTTAAGTTGTTTTTTGTTTCAGCATTTTGCCACATCAATGATGAAAATAACTAATGTAAGCCTCGTGGAACTCTCAGAAAGAAAGATTTGTGATCGATTTTCCATGCTATTTCATCTGGTCTAAATTCATTTTTTGTTCAGGGAATTGGAACTCTTCAAGGGTCACTTATTGTAACACTTGTCCCATTTAGTGTTAGATTTTAACTAGTTAATCTTTTAACTCAATTGTGCTGTTTATCCTCAGCATGAATTCTCTATAAATAAATAGACATCCCCTCGTCTACCCTTTTGATATCCACTGCACTCTGAGGTATATGAGTGTGTCTACCCCTCTGTTTTGTACTTTTGTCTCTGGAAGGGTTGACAGAGAGGACAAGCGCATCCCTCACAATGTGCCTAGTGAAAAGCTCTGCAGAACTCTTTCTGCTTTCTAGTAGGTGGATGCCTCACCTGTCACACACTAGTGAAAGACATCAGTTCTCATCAGAGGATCTTGACAACACGGAAAGAATGAGTCACCTGAAGGAAGCAGAGTGCATAGCATTTCAAAAGTGATCTCCAAAGACTGATTATTTCTTGTCCGTGACATCCTGCCAAGGGCTAGATGCAGTGAACATTTGGATGGAACCAGGCCTACAAATCACAAGTTGCCTAGAGCCCCCAACGGCCTGCAACAGAATAGCATGCTTAACTTTTGTTCAGTTCTTTATTGCAAGTTGTAAACTTTTGACTGTTCTGATATGCCTTGCTATTGATATGCCAAGATTGAATTGTGACAGGATGTCCCACCTGATTGAAATCTTTTGGAAAATAATGAAAAAGCATCTATTTTAGGATACCAGACAGTAGAATATATTTTCCTAATCATGTCATTGAGAAATTACAGAGACTCATCTTAATAGAAATAAATAGGATTTTCCTGGCCTCGTATAATTAATATAAAATCACACACAATAAAAAAAATCACAAAACTATCAAGTCACAAGTTAAAATTTTTTATTTTCAGAAGTGCTAACTTTGCTGGTGAAAATATGTCTGTTTAGTCCTCACTGCTATCTGGAACTTGACTGCTGTTTTTACTGCGGCTGCTGTAAATGGTTTCTTTAGTAAGCAAGAGAAATCACAACAGACTTGTTATCAAACCCACGATAACCCTGCTTTTGTTATTCTAACATTCAAAGTGCTCACTTGATGATATTTTGAAAGTCCTTTATGAGTGCTGCATGAGATATAGTTTTGAACAATACGATCTCTCTCCATAAGAACATTATCAATGATAAACTGGCTTACCCTGCAGAGATCAGATTGGGGATCAAACTGTTTCTTTCTTCTCAAAAGAAATTTTATGGTCATCAAAGGTAGCATACAGAAAGATAAGAGTCTTATTTTAGCCAGAGAGAATTCTAATCAAAGCAACTAAGTTCTGGCACAATGGGGAGCTCTAGAGACGGCTTCACGCTGATTGTGTCCTGTCTCGGGACAGTGTCCGTTCCCAGATTAAAAGATGTAGTTTCTATCTCCCCCACAAATTCGAGATTTTGAAGAAGTAAACAACCATATCTCTCTGTTCCACTGTCGGAGAGTTTTCTCCAGTCTCCTGCTGGTGTATGAAATGAAAGATTACATTCCAAGCTTACATTTAAGGCATCTTCTCAATTAAAGCAGGAAACCCTGTGGATATAAAATAGCATTGCTCTCAAAATGCATCAATTGTCTCTGGTTTCTCAGTCCTGCGTGAGGAACCAAGAGTGAATCCAGGGTCATGTAAGATTGTTAAACAATTCATACAATATGGGAAACCACTAATCCTACATTTGGCCAACAAGGGGGACTGGCTTGCCATCCCAAATGCTCTGTCCTTCAGAATCATCTGAGTACACGAAACTCCAAAGTATAAGCAGTTCCAGACATTTTCCACCAAGTGATGAGTACATGAGCTTCCACTGGTGATACAATAAACACAAATTTAAGGAAAATTTAAGCAAAAACTCAATCTTCAAGTCCATAAAATGTATGGCCATGGGTCATGGATTTAATAAACTTTTAATAACATATAATTTATTATAAAAAGTTAATGTAATTCAGTGTTCTTCAGTAAATAGTCTTCTTTTCAACACCTCTTGGCTGGTAAAAAGAACATACCAAATACAAGTGGATTTCACTCACAAGTTTACCAACATTGTTTCTGGCATACACACTTTTACTGTATCAAATGCCTCTTTCTTTTTCTCGTTCTTTCGCATTTGGTTTTGTTTGTAGCTGCAGGTACATGTGTGTAGGCATGTTCACATGTGCGGCATATGGGGCAGTGAGTGTTTATGTACATCCTGTGAGTCTGGAGGACACAGGGCAATCTCAGATATTCTTACTCAGGCACTGCCCACCCTGGGTTTTTGAGACAGCGATTCTCACTTAATATCTCCGGTGATTTAATTTATTGTGCTGTGACAAAACACCCCGACCAAAGGCAACTTTGGTGAGAAAGAGATTATTTTAGCACACAAACGTAGGCTACAAATGTCTTCCCTACTATATCTAGGCGGAACAAGGTATCCATCCAAAGAGAATAGGATCCAAAACGCCAGTACCAGCAGTTGGTATAAATCCTGGTGGTCCTGCAGTCTGCCCGAGCCACACAACTATCACACTCCATTGAGAGGTTCTAGTTATGTTTGTTCCTTCCCAATCCAGCTGGAATTGGTGAGCTTCCATTAGCTCACCTAATGAAAGGTAAACTCTTTCAGTGGGTGTTGATTTTCTTTTCAATGATAGGCTTTTGTGATGCTTTAACACCTTCCATGCCTTCACTACCTGTACAACTAAGGATTTAATATTCTTCTTCACTGTCCTGACTGGTTTTGTTGTCAGTTTGACACAAGCTAGCTGCTAGAGTCATCTTAGAGGAGGGAACCTCAATTGAGATTATTTCCATAAGATGAACAAGTCTGTAGGTGAATTTCTTAATGAGTGAGTATTGTAGGGGGTCCTAGCCTGTTTCAGATAATTTCACTTCTAGGTCAATTGTCTATGGTTCTATAAACAAAAGAACAAACAAACAAAACAAAACAAAACAGACTGAATCTTCCACGGTCCCTGCATTAGTTCTTGTCTCCAGGTTGCTGCCCTGCTTGACTTCCTGTTGTAATTGTTTTATAAACTATTATATGAAAGTTTATGCAAAATAAACGTTTTCCTCTCCAAATTCCTTTTGGTGATGGTGTTTTATCATAGAAATAGTCACTCTAACTAAAATATTCACA